>NC_067118.1:43986584-44122200 GCF_021347895.1 Acanthochromis polyacanthus | reverse complement strand
AATTTGGCTTATGTCAGCAGGAAAACCCCATTCTAGCCTTGTTGCATGTTGCATGCCTGCGATGACTATGAAATGCCTCTTTTTATATCCCAGGGAAAGTGCAGGAGCTTGAAGCATGTCAAATAGACATAAAGTATTAGGAATCAGCTGCATTTTTTGTCATGTTCATTGTAATTCTTTATGTATGTACTTATGTGGTAACCAGGCCATTAGAATAAGAAGGAAAATTGGAAGAAAGCAATGGGTGGTCTAACATTTTTTTTTCTATTGACTGTAACATACATCCCATGTCTAAATAAAACCTTGAATAATTTAATTCTTTACTAGTTCCAAATAATATTTTAGCACAATAGTAGGCAATGGGGGTGGATCGTCAACTCACTCACACACAATTAGGTCATCCGTATTACGTAATCTAAGAGATTCTGATGAGTTGACGTCGAGGAGTTTAGACGTAGCGAAGTTTTTCCTCCATAACATGTATTGGGCTACACTTAAGCTAACTGTTTTTCTCATTTGCTAGCTATCTCAAAACCACTAAATGCTTAGAATGATCAATCACTATGGTTAATAAAAAGAAACTTACAAGTAACGGAAAAAAAAACCAAGTGTTGACATGGTCCCAGCTGTTGACCAATAGGAATATTGACTATTGTCTTAAAATCAAAAAGTTTAAAATTTAACCAGAGTAGTGTGAGTAATGTTGCATTGCAGACATTCGCCAGTGGAAGACAAAATGAGGTCCATCCAGGGATATGCTGACCATCTGCTATTGCCTGAGTTATCGGGTTTAGGGAAAAACTTGCATGAAGTTTGACTTAACGGGACACAACTTTGATCGGTCAGCTTTTCATAGAAAATGTTTAATTCAGTCTTCATAGCATCCGATCCATCCATCCATTATCTTATCGACCTGTTGAATCTCACAGGCTCGCGGGGGGCTGGGCCGTCCAGCTGACTCGGGCGAAGGCAGGGGACACCCTAGACAGGTCTGCCAGTCTGTCGCAGGGCTAACAACAAGACACAAATCACTCTCACATTCTACACCTACCGGGCACTTTAATGAATGATCATATTAACCTCAGCATGTTTGGACTTGGGGAAACCGGAGTACCGCGGAGTAAAACGCGCACAGCATGCACAGGGAGAACAGTGCATCCATGCAGAAAGATACACCGGAAATGCCGGTGACGCGACAGGGACCTTCTCTGCTGCAGACGCGAAAGTGCTAACCACTAGTCCACTTGCAGCCCCAGTTCATACATGTGTTTTACATATTTATGAACCTTACTATTTATTGATATATATGTATTCACCATTTATGAGTTTAAATGTTTTTGGCAGGTACTATTGTGAACTTTCTTGCTTGAGAAAATACAATACACATGGTGGACGTTTAAAGCACAGAGCGATGACAATAAAAGAAAGATTTCCCAAAAAAGATTTAAAAATGAATGCTTAAAAAAAATAAAAAAAAAACTAAGTCAACACAGTTCCCTTTAGATTTAACTTTGTAAGTAGTTCAATCAAGATGAATTTCTTCATTTTTATGTATTGACTTCTCTATGTAGGACATGTTTGTCCGAACTCTCAAGATGAGTTGATATATATATACATATGTGGAACAGACCAGCAAAAATCAAACACCAGTAATTCTGAGAATTAAGTTGCAATCTGAATTGGAGAATAGAAAGTCCATCCATCCATCCATTATCTATTACATCCGTAATCTCACTAGGGTCGCGGGGCGGGGCTGGAGCCTATCCCCCAGTCTGACTCGTTGCACAGGCAGGGAACACCCTAGACAGTCGCCAGTCTGTCGCATTGCAGGGCACATTACACAAAGACAAACAAGCACTCACACCTCACACCTTACGCAATTTAGAATAGTCAATTAACTCACATGTTTTGTATTGGACTGTGGGAGAAAGCCGGAGTACGAAAACTCCACGCATTACCATAACAGAAAGGTCCCGGAAAGCTCGGACGAGAACCAGGGACCTTCTCCTGCAATGGAAAGTCTAACCACTTACGCCAGCTTGGTCAGCCAGTTCAGTAACAATTGTGTTACATAATTTATAAACCCTTCATTTTAATTTGTATATAGTATGTATCACCATTTTAGAGTTTTTAAATGTTTTTTGGGCAGGTCACTATGTGTGAACGTCTTCTTGCTTGATGTGACAAAATACATATAACATCGGACGTTTTAAAGACAGACGAGACAATAAGAAATTTTCCCAAAAAAAGATTAAGAATGGATTGCTAAGAAAAAAAAAAAAAAAAAAACTAACTATATCACAGTCACTTTAGATTTAACTTTGTAAGTAAATTCAATCATGAAATTGTACTTCATTTTTTCATGTAAAATTTGACTTCCTAGTAGGACATTTTGGTCCACTCTCAAACAGACCAACAAAAATCAATACACCAGTGAATCTGAGAATTATAGTTGCAATTAAATGGAAAGAAAGTCATGAAAAAGATGCAATCAAAAAAGTTTAAAATTGGAGTTAATGTGGCACTGTTAGTCTTCTTTATAGACAGGACATTTTTACAGAACAAAGCAAAAAAACATTGAATACTCCACTGAAAAACAAGGGGTCATTTCCAATTACAGGTGAACCAGTGAGTCGCATTGCAACCAGGACCTCATGAGTCTGTATTAATACTACTGTGGGGAGAAAAAATCATCCATACACACGTAGAATAAAAAAACAAAGATTAGTGACCAATGCCAGCGATGTTAAAATCAGACACTTCCCGTACAGTCATGAAATTCAACTATGGACAAATCAAAAATATACACTGTAGACAGTCCTTAATGTGAGTCTTCATGCATGTTTCAATGTTGCCACAATTAACTGCTGCACAGTATTAATAGCAGCTGGGTATGAGTCCTTTATTGTGTTGCGTGAATTGTCTGAGTTTGAGCTGTGAGTCAAAAGATATAAAAAAGGATTGTACAGCTTGGTAAAAAGACTAAAGAGTGAGTATACAAGGGTTTACACGTTTAAAGTTTCTGAATGAGTCTACCTCGTTATTCTTCAAACTATTGTCTTTAACCTATGCAGCCATAGAGGAACCGTGTTGTCCATTGTCCGTGCTCTTCCATAATTTCATAAAACCTTGGTGTATGTTGGTAACATTTTGAAAATGGGATAATCTAAGCCTTAACTGTTAAGGACATAAATGCCCTCACTGACACTCATTAAAACTGTTATTGTTTGATCCTCCTGCAAATGTCACATAACATCAATGCCATTTATGTATCGGTAGTCAATCGGGAGTCTTGGCTCGCAAACTAAAGGTTTTTACTTTTTCGCAGCAAGATTTTTGTTTCACTCCAAACATGGCAGCTGCCTGTCTTGCGACATGGAGAGGGTCTGCGTGTTCACGGTTGGTGTGTTTGTGTGCCTTAGTGATATTTGTGTTTTCTCCTGCTACCACTTGTCAACGGTGACTAAACGTGCAATTGCATCACCGTGCTTTGAACGTGTGGGCCCCTGAATGGGAGTCGAGCGATGGCGCTAGCATTGACATGGCAGTGCTACAGAAGCGGGAGCCTGTTCATCCAATGGGCTACCTAGCTCCAGGGTTAAACTGTTTTGCTTATTTTTGAAAACATACTCTCCAGCCATTTCACCTGAAAAATGTCAATATTGCGTGGCTTGGTGTCAATTATAGGCAGCTAATTAAATGTTATTTTTCTTTACATCTATTTCAGTGTTATGACAATTCTAGTAAGTTATGCAACTCATCAATGACATTCTTTCAAGTTTCTGTGGTCTCAGAGTTTTTCTCCCGTATGGCAATCCTCCCCTACTTTTTGTTTTTTTTCTATTTAGTTCCTTAATTTCATAACTCCAGCCAAAGTCCTAATTCCTTTTTTCCAGTATGATTAGTGGTTTCTGTTCATTGCAATTATTATTAAGTGCTGTGAAAATGCTGTAAATATTTCTACAAAGTTATTGAAGCGGAGTAGAGGCTGCTGCTATTAAAAACTGGCTAAGTGATAGTTTTGTCCTTGCTTTAATGTTCGGGCCGTGGTATTGTTTGTCACTGAGTATACTACCAATTGGTTTTAATGGCTATAGAAAATATCATCTGAGGTGCTAAGCAAATCGTTCCAAATCTTTTGTATGAACCGTGAATTAACAAGTTCTCATCCTTGATTGGTGCTCCTTTAATCTCTTCCATAAGTGCTTGATATCGTTACAGACGTTGAATGAGGTTTTATTGGCTGTGTGTCATGGTCCTATGTACGGGTTGTCAACAATATGTGGTCCAGTCATAGTGTGTCGCTGATAGACCTCTAATCTTAAGCTTCCACTTCTTAATTTAAATCTAAGCCACGTAGATTTATAGTCGTGGTCCTTCAAATACAGCTAATAACGAGACTGCATGCTCCTTACTTTGAAATGCTTTCTGAAAGAATTAGAAGTGAAAAGCGATTTCACTTGGACGGGGGTGGAAGTTTTGTCCCAGACCCTGCACATCCAAAATTGAATTTTATCATAACAAGTTTTTGGGGGAATTTGTTTGTGTTGCCAGGTCCATTTTATATTTTCAATTCATTTTTTGAGAGGTGACGTTCTTTTTCGTGCTTTGCTATCTAATAAAGCACGGATACAATTGCTCTAATCACGAAAGAACTGCAACAGAAAAACCTTTCTTCTTTTACGTACGAATATTTGCAGCTAATGAAATGTTAAATATTAGGAAATTAACATGATTGTCTGACATGTGGCTGACGCTATGAGGAGTGGTCGAGCGCTCAGCTTTATTTGAATGTGGGAGCCGAGTTTGTACAGTTGGAGAGGAATTCCTTCCAGAACTTGAGTAGTTGGTCGCTCTTTTGCTTTGTGCTCTCGGGTAACGGGTGGTGTTTAGCTAGCCTGTTAAACAAACCCCAATGAGATAATCAATACTATATTGGGGTGCAGTCTGAGGTTGTATAAGAAGCGTGCTCGTCTGCGTCTGTGTTCTGCCTCTCCGTCCCGCGTCTGCCATACTGTCCTATCATTCGTCTGAAACTCTCTGTAATCGAATCGCACACAGAGCTACGTTAGCTGGTACTTAACGCTAGCGTATTAAAGGAGGAACTCAAAACAATCCAGCGAACAAACTTGGCGTTCAGGCACCAGAGCTGGTGGGTGCTGTAGTCTGTCATTAGGAGCTTTCATACTCGTAAATGGAATACAGTTACAATCAGTAATCACGTTAGTTAGCCGGCAAGCAAGGTAGCTTAGTCACATTGGTCTTCCTAACAATTGCTACCAGCTTGCATGAAATAAAGCGTCGACATGCCTATTCGTTCCATACCTAACTTTATCCCCCTTTCCCCGCGCATTTAATATATATTATGTCTTCTTGCATTTCTATTACGGCACAAAGACTGAAGCCTCCATTCGACTGAACTTAGCTCCTCCACGCGCCCCCCCCCCCCAAACCATCAAGCATTCAGCTGCCTCGACAGGGATGTCCGCCGAATATTAGCAGCGGCCGGTTACATTCTGCCCCTTCTCTGCTCGTTGTCATTTTGGTGTGCAAGCATGAATAAGGCTGGGCATTCCGGTAATAAGCAGCTCACAAGTCCACGTTCTTTAAATAATATATTTGATATAAATGGTTTCATAGGGAATGCTTTGTTGCCAGAATGCTTTATAGTGTAGAAATAGTGTTTACGAGTGCTACTATTATAGTTTGCCACTGGGTTGTCCAGTAAATCAAATAGTCCTCCACTGATGCACAAATCAAAATATAGTGAAGTCGTCCATCTGTCTAAAATTACAGTCATGTCGTAGATGTTTACGACGGTGTTGCATCTAAATGGAGCTTATTTAGAGGTACTTGTATTTCACGTAACCTGTGCTTATTCATGTTAACTGGTGTGTATTGTTGGTAGACTAATCTGCCCAACCGTAGCTAAATACAATTTATGGTTATTCCCGTCTCAGAAGATCAGGGTGCGTTTGCTGCTTGATGTCTCTGGAAATTTGCTTGAATTAAAAAAAAAAATCATTAAGTAATGGACATTTAAGTTGGTTTCTGGAAATTTTTGATGAATATCACGTAGCTTTTCCAAGACACTCTTAAAAAATACTGGCTCTTGACTCATTTCAGCTGTGCTGATTTGCCGACATGAAATTTGAGGTACGTTTTAAAGGCAACAATGTCAAGAATTACTTAAGAATAAAATTTCTCACATGCCATCATCAGAATTTGAAAATGATAGTGCTTTTTTTGTAGCTGTCAGAAAAGCCAAACCCAGCAACATGACCATAAAAATAAGTGCAAAAGTCAACTAGTAATATTCTGGAACCTGTTAGTTGCACATCACACTAATATAAGAAAAACTCCATCCATCCATCCATTATCTATTCATACCGCTTAACCTCACTAGGGCGCGGGGGGGCTGGAGCCTATTCGCCAGCGATCGGCGCGATAGCAGGACACCCTGACAGGTCCAGTCTGGTCGCAGGCTACATATCTAAGGACACACATAGCACTCACAACATTCATCACTACGGGCAATTTAGAAATGATCATTAAACCATTAGCATGTTTTGGACTGTGGAGAAAGCGGATAACCGGAGAATAAACCCACATGCATGCACTAGGGTGAGATACAGCAAACTCCTGCAGATAAGATCCCGGTCCGAGCCGTGGCGGACGTGAACCAGGGACTTTCTCGCTGCAAGCGAAAGCGCTACACGCGACTACGTCCAACTCGTAAGCCCTGAAGAAAAACATATATGATCATTTAATCTTAATACACAATACTTGATCATCATAAAATGAAAAAGCAATTTCCATTGAAAACTTTTATAACGATTGAGCAGGTGTGACAGGGTTACACTTTGAATACAGACATATAAGTAGATTTAGTCGACTTCAGCACTTAGCTTAGGCACATGACCCGCTTAAACCATATGGAGAGGGATGCTTTTAGGTAATTCTTCAGGAATTTCATGACATTGTGTCTTGAAGGCCAAGGTTATTCTAATGGAACACAATCAAGAGAATCCATTTGAATCCTAGATAACAATTTCCACAATTATCAGAGATTGAATTGTCCACTTCATCTTGCTGCACATAAGCAGATCAGATATATTAAATATGTCAGGCATTAAATTCCTACACAAAAATATTTCACATATTTATAAATAGATCCATGTATAGTTGTTGTGTATTATGCGATGTTCCCAAACCGGTAAACCTGTTGTAAAGTGCAACAGTTGAGCGTATGACCCAAAACAGGGGCTTAGTCCGCTATGTCAGTGGCATGGGTTCGAGTCCGCCCATGGCCATTACTGCATGTTCTTCACTCCTCACTCCTCCCAAAACTTCCTTTCTCTTGCCCACGTGCACTGTAAATAAAGAAGGCCAAAAAGAATTTTTTCTTGTGTTCATAGTGTGTACTTGGGGAACGCTTCAAAAATCCAGAACTCTGTCTCCTTGGATAGGCCAATGGCAGATATTTGTTTTTTGTTCGTACAACTGCCCATATCCTGCTCAATTCACTATTAAAAAAATTCTTTTTTTTTATTTTGTGACCAAGAACTTAATATAAAAGGGCATGTGCTGTGTTTGGGTTGGGGGTGGGCGTGATCGTGACATCCAACTACACATGATCAGAAATGCACTCATTGACGCTGAATCTCAACTTTCCAACTCATTATTTATGTGCCCAATAAGATTGGGACATGCACGGCTTCAATTTTTTTCAAACCAGTTAACTTAACCACCATACTGTCGGGACTATTTGATGGACTTGCCCAATATTCTGGATGCAAATCAAATGACACGAATGAGAAATAGAAGTGAACCTTTGGCTTTTTGGTTATGCCGTGTCCACCTCAGCGAAGGTGGTTGCTTGACCAACCTCGATCGCTGAAACTTTGAGGAATGGTCTTTTGGCATCTGAATTGACATCTGCCATTTAAAAGCTGAAGCATCAGCTATTTCCATAATGTCTCACCCAAAGAAAATTTTCAATAAATAATCTTGCTTGTTGAAATTGAACGGCCTGCCACTCTTCTAGATGCCCCTCACTATTTTTTAACGTGTTGTCCCCGGAATTAATTTAGTACTGAAATTGTAATGACACTGTGCCCTTGGCTGTCAGATTTCACAGTGCCACCTAGCCCTATCAAACAATTGCTTTCTGTGCTCATTGCAAAGACATTTTCACCTTGTTTCACTGTGAAATCGTCTCATGGTGAAGGAGGTTCCAGGATTTTGTAATTGTTGGAATTGGCAGTGTGCACCATGCTGAAGTAATGCAGCATAACCCCACGCAACTATTACAGTGATGTCAAAATCATCAAGACTATCACAATCTCTCGTTTCCAAGAGATATAGCAAAGATATACAAGAAATTTTAAAGTTGCTATCCCAAGCATGCACGACAATCCCGAGCCCCAAGAAGACAAACTGCGTTCCACCGAGATGGATGATGGCGAAAATCAGCAGGTCTGGCAAACTGAAGTATGTGTCCTGAAGTGCATGGAAGCCTCCAGCTCCAAAGTCATCCATGTAGCCTCATTTAACGATGGAAGTCGGTGGCTAGGTTGGTCATCGAAACGATCAGGAACATGAAACATCAAATGAGTTCATGCATCCCATATCCTCATTCAAGTTCGTATCCTCCAGGAGACATTTGCTGTTTCCAGCTATATTGTCCGTGCTGCCATCCAGAACAACCCAAAGGTACACACCTGGATCTTGCAACGACCGAGCCTTTTATGAGTCTCTAGAAAATTCCGTAATGAACTGGCCTCTTTTTTTTTTTAAATCCTCTGGCCTAATTGCGACATCAGTAATAAACTGGTGGTTTCCATCTTTTCTCAACGGGCCGAAGTTGCTGTGTTGAATCAATCAGTGATGAATCCTGCTTAAATATATATAAAAAAAATAAATTTCAACAAAGCATATGGAAGGGTATGAAACTTCACACAGCAGAGCACAACTCAGGAGTTGTCAGCTCTCACATAACGCCTAAAACTATAGAATTATGTGAAGCCACAAAGGCAGACATCACGAGTGAGAGACAGGCAGTGAAAAAACTGAAGATCTCCAAGACAGCCGTTCATTACACCAAGAAAAAAACAAGCCCAACATGGTTCTACCAAACTGCTAGCTGGTCAGGAAACGTTTTTCTACCACCAGATGACCGTCACTCATCTGTTCCTGTCAGGAATTGTCATCCAAGACCTCCAGGGACCTTAAAAATAAGTGGAACCTGTGGAGAAATGGGACTTGTTGAGCCGAAGACAGTTGGAAACCAACTTCTTGAAGCTGGGTCTGAAGCCACACAGGACAGGAAGAAGCCCTTCATCAAGGAAAGGCAGAGGAAAGCTGGTTACTCTTTGCTGGGATCACAAGGATTGGACTGTTGATGATTGGGCGAAGGTTCTCTTCAGTGATGAATCCAGTTTTCAGTTGATGTCCACTCCAGACAACTTACTGGATGGGAGGAAGCCTGGAGAAGCTACAAACCAGACTGTCTGCACCTACAGTAAAACATGGGGGTGGATCAGTGACCATCTGGGGTAGTTTCAGTTTGGGTGGAATAGGGCCAATGAACCAGGTCATGTACAGGACTACTGTTGAAAACAGTCTTCTTCCATCAGCTGGAAAACTCTTTCCTGCCTCCAATGGCTGGATTTTCCAGCAAGACAATGTCCCTTGGAGAACCAGAACACTGGAACCATGTCTTGGCTGCTCAATCACCAGATCTAAATCCAACTGAAACCCTGTGGAATATCATCAAACGCTAAATGGAGAACCACAAGCCCAAAAACAAAGCAGATTATTTAGAATTAGTGCAACAGGAATGGTCTGCTGTGATCAGAAGCTGATGGAGAGCATGACAAGACATCAGCAACAATGGTTATGATTCAGTACTAACTCCTGTGTGGATCATGGGACTAAAACAGACAGAAAAGAAAACATGGAATCCTAAAAGCTGTTTTTGGAAGAACAGTGGAATAGATATTGATGGAAGAACTGAAGTCATTTTGGTTATTATCAAGAAAACCATAAAAAATGTATGATATCAGCTCTTACATTAAACTCTTATCAGCTATTTCTGTTGTTATCATTATATTTGTCCAAACAAATGGACCTTTAGTTGTACCAGGAAATAAAATGAACAATAAATTGAAGAAAACAAGGGTGGTTTGATCATTTTTCCATGACTGTATATAGCATAAAGTACATTATTTAACCATACTGTATAACCTCCTCTTCTAACTTGTAGACCATGTTCAGCCTTTGATCTACTTATTATTGTGCCACTTTCCCAGCATTTATATATTTAATTTTAAAAAAGAAGCTATTGTGTTGATTTTCACAGCATTTGGTTGTGAAACTGAATACTACATTGGATGACAACCTCTATAGATGGACCCACTTCTATGTACAGTGGGTATGGAAAGTATTCAGACCTCTTGAATTTTTTCACTCTCTGTCATTGCAGTCATTTGCCAAAATCAAAAAAGTTCATTTTATTTCTCATTAATGTACACTCAGCACCCCATCTTGACAGAAAAAACACAGAAATGTAGAAATTTTTGCAATTAAAAAAGAAAAACTGAAATATCACATGGTCAGAAGTATTCAGACCCTTTGCAGCGACATTCATATTTAACTCACATGCTGTCCATTTCTTCTGATCCTCCTCCAGATGGTTCTGCTTCTTTATTGGAGTCCAGCTGTGTTTAATTAAACTGATTGGACTTGATTAGGAAAGGCACACACCTGTCTATATAAGACCTTACAGCTCACAGTGCATGTCAGAGCAAATGAGAATCATGAGGTGGAAGGAACTGCCCAAGGAGCTCAGAGACAGAATTGTGGCAAGGAACAGATCTGGACAAGGTTACAAAAGAATTTCTGCAGCACTCAAGGTTCCTCAGAGCACAGTGGCCTCCGTAATCCTCAAATGGAAGAAGTTTGGGACGACCACAACTCTTCCTAGACCTGGCCGTCCAGCCAAACTGAGCAATGGTGGGAGAAGAGCCTTGGTGAGAGAGGTAAAGAAGAAGCCAAAGATCACTGTGGCTGAGCTCCAGAGATGCAGTCGGGAGATAGGAGAAAGTTCCACAAAGTCAACTATCACTGCAGCCCTCCACCAGTCGGGGCTTTATGGCAGAGTGGCCCGACGGAAGCCTCTCCTCAGTGCAAGACACATGAAAGCCCGCATAGAGTTTGAAAAAACACATGAAGGACTCCCAGACTATGAGAAATAAGATTCTCTGGTCTGATGAGACCAAGATTGAACTTTTTGGTGTTAATTCTAAGCGGTATGTGTGGAGAAAAGCAGGCACTGCTCATCACCTGCCCAATACAATCCCTACAGTGAAACATGGTGGTGGGAGCATCATGTTGTGTGGGGGGGGTGTTTTTCAGCTGCAGGGACAGGACGACTGGTTGCAATTGAAGGAAGGATGAATGTGGCCAAGTACAGAGATATCCTGGAGGAAAACCTCTTCCAGAGTGCTCAGGACCTCAGACTGGGCTGAAGGTTCACCTTTCAACAGGACAATGACCCTAAGCACACAGCTAAAATAACAAAGGAGTGGCTTCAGAACAACTCTGTGACCGTTCTTGACTGGCCCAGCCAGAGCCCTGACCTAAACCCAATTGAGCATCTCTGGAGAGACCTCAAAATGTCTGTCCACCAACGTTCACCATCCAACCTGACAGAACTGGAGAGGATCTGCAAGGAATAATGGCAGAGGATCCCCAAATCCAGGTGTGAAAAACTTGTTGCGTCATTCCCAAGAAGACTCATGGCTGTACTAGCTGAAAAGGGTGCTTCTACTCAATACTGAGCACAGGGTCTGAATACTTCTGACCATGTGATATTTCAGTTTTTCTTTAATAAATTTGCAAAAATTTCTGCATTTCTGTTTTTTTCTGTCAAGATGGGGTGCTGAGTGTACATTAATAAGGAATAAAATGAACTTTTTTGATTTTGGCAAATGGCTGCAATGACACAGAGTGAAAAATTTCAAGGGGTCTGAATACTTTCTGTACCCACTGTAAATATAAAACGCAAATTCTAATTTCAGGAAAATGCAACATTTCTTATTTTCATTGAATTATACTGGAACTTGTTGATAAATATTAGCCTATATTCAATTTCTGTCAACTCCGTCAATTCTTCATCAACTCCGTCAGATGAAGACTTTGCTAATTTTTGACAGAAAATGTTCATTCTTTCTTCAGTTTATGTTGTTCATGTAATAAAGGACCATCTGATCTGCATCCTCTTATGTCTTAATTATTTAAGGAATTGTTTTTTTACAGTATTAAATTAAAAACTGAATTTGAAAAACAAGATATTTAGAAATTCGACTTTTCAGAATCGTGTGAAATCACAACTTAAGTTCACATGATGTTTTTTTTGTTACATATCAGAGTAACTAAACCCTATTACAACATAATTCAGAACTTTAGATTCTTGTTGGACTGGAATAATTAAAATTGTACACTTCTTAGTGTGTCTGACGGAGTTGACACAAATCAAGTTTGAAAGGGAAACATGTTTGTTTTTCAAAAAAAATTGTTTTCATTTAGAACCTGTTCCTTTACATGGTTTAATAGCTGAGACCTTTCTTTACAGAAATATATAACTCTAAATAATATAGTGTGGATTTAAAAAAAGAATTTTAAAACCTGTTTTGTCCCAACTCTCAAGAATGAGTGACTTATATTTTGACCCAACAGGTTTTGTCTTATATCCAGAAGACCGATAATAAATCTATGAAATAAGTAACATATATGACTGTTTTTTGTTGCAAAGATTTGTGTGTTTCAGTGATTTTACCCCAGAAAATTCAGAATTGTGGGAGTCATTGGGAATATATAGATGGTCTTTACAAGTGGATGTAAACTTTTACATACAACTGTGTACCAAAGTGTCAGAGTAAAACCAACCTGTTCTCCTGTTAACACTCCTGCAGATCTGCAGCTTTCTGTGGGTCTGGTTCTGGTTGTCATGATCTTCATAATATCAATAGCTTTGCTGATTTTCTGCAAGAAGAGAAGATCCACCAAACCTAAAGGTGAAGCTGCAGAAACACACACAGCTTCCATCACTTCATCACTGATCACTGACTCACAGTTTTCTGTCACATCTTTTTGTTGTAGACCTCAGGTTGTGTTAAACATGTTTTATCACTAAACCTGACTGGATTGAATCTTTGTGTCACTCTGGTAGTTTGGTTTTAGTGAGAATCTTGGGTTTGTTGAACTTTGAGTCTCATAGTAAAATCCTCAGACTAGTTCTGTCTTCAGTTATCAGGTTTGTTGGTGACTTAAAACTGGAAATGAAACTACTGCTGGCAGTCATGGAGCAAAAATAAACATGAAACCAGATGGTATCAGTTCCGTCTTGTGTTGAACGTTTCATGCATACATGAGGTTAAACTGAGACCATCAGGCAGCATAAATAAAAAGAACAGGAAGACTGTGTGGTTGTGCTGTGGGTTTTTTATTTCCTAACTAATCTTCAGAGTCACAGCTCCTCCTCTTGCACTGAGTTTAGGTCCTCTGGTTGTATTTCCTGAAAACCACCTTTCATAATCATGTGTAATATTACTTTACTATTTCAGTATCATCCAGTATCACTTCTTACTTTTCTGTTCTCGGCCTTATTTTAGCTGCTGTACTTTCATTTTTAATGCATCATACTTACATGTTGTTGTTCTGTTAGACACTGCATTCATTCTCATGTTGTGTAATTTGTCTGTTTTTTATTTTTTATTGAGAAATACCTTACACAAGAAAGAAACTCTAACTTAACTTGACACCACTCAACTTAACTTTGCTTAACTTACTCTGACATTTTAGGACTTTATTTTCTATTTTTCAGGTCCTCCTGCAGAAAACAACCATGGTGAAGTTACAGAGGTCAGTAAATATGAGACTCCTGATCTTCATTAGTGTTTGTGAAAGCAGCTGATTGACAAAAACTAAACTCTTCATCTTCATCTTCCTCCTGCAGTCCAGTCGAGTATATGATGAGACCAGAGAGGACAGACAGATCAGTTCTCCTCCTGTGGAAACATCTTCAATTTACTGCAATGCCAAATACACCAAACCAAACAGAGCTGAAGACACAGACGACTACAGCTTTGTCAGCTTTCCTGCAAGCAAAGTAAGAAACATTTATATGTGGGAAAACAATGAAGTTAGTTATAAATATGGATCGATGATGTTGTAATACGAATAATCACACTTAATACTGCAGATGTGCCATTATTTGTTGGGTTTATGATATAATATTATATAAAAATGACAAATTTGCTAATTCAGTTTCTTATTGCAAGAATCTGCTGTTTATTTGAGGAGAGAGTTTTTATATGTAACTTCACATAAAAATCTTGTAAACATATAAATAAAATGGAAGGATTTCCATACGAAGACACGAATCTGCGTATCATCCACATGAAGACGGCGTTTTGGGGGTCTGTAAACGATCATTTTTGAAACCAGATTCCAGAGTGGAAAGATTTTGAAACGCCATATAAGCAGCTCCGTGTTTACTGGCTCTCCGCTACTTTTCAGATACGCTTGCGTCATAGTTTCGTACCTTCATTGACATGTGCAGTTTCATAACTTCATTGACACGCATGCGCCACACGTGACAACGACAACAACAATGGCGGCGTACAGTGTAGCAAATGTGCTGATGAAGCGAGTGACCCTACTATCCCTGTTGCAGCAAAATCTCCTTCTTCTCAATCACCACCGAGTTGAACAAACAATTATCGAGGACACATTACGGCACTTTATGGATACACCCCGGAAAAGGACCCGCAGGACAACTAGGCGAAGGTTTTGGGTGAGACCTGGCAGAACCAGTAGCTGGTGGGACAATTTTGTGAACGGTGTCGTCCTGGACGAGGAATGGAGGGAAAACTTCCGCATGTCCCGGACATCTGTCGTGGCATTCATGGAGGAACTACGCCCGCACATCGAAGGCCAAACAACGATCATGAGGACACCCATCGACCCACTGAAAAAGGTAGCAATGACGCTCTATTATTTGAGCGACGAGGGAAGGCTACGGAAGACCGCTAATGCCTTCGGTGTGTCACGGCAGGCTGTGTCTGTCACTGTCAGGCAGACCTGCAGGGCCATCTCCATCCACCTTGGTCCCAGATATGTTAAACTACCGTTTATGGAGCAAGACGCCACAGATTTGGTCGAGGGCTTTCACCATGCTCATGGCATACCCCAATGTTTAGGAGCAGTTGACAGCACCCACATTGAAATCAAACAGCCATTGGTCAACTCCACAGACTATATAAATAGAAAAGGAAAGCACACCCTGAACATACAGGCAGTCTGTGATTACTGGTACAGATTCATGAACGTGTTTATCAAATGGCCTGGCAGTGTACATGATGCACGGATCTTTGCGAACTCCAAATTGAACCTGTCCATGAAAAATGGCAACATCCCTTCCCTGAAAAGACAGATTGTGGACGATGAGGAATCCATACCTATTTTCCTTCTTGGTGATCCCGCATATCCACTGCTACCTCATCTGAAGAAGGAGCTCTCAAATGGAGGGTCAACACCACAAGAGCAGTACTTTGGCCTGTGTTTGTGTAGGGCACGGATGGTTATTGAGTGCTCATTTGGTAGACTGAAAGCCAGGTTTGCTGCACTAAAAAGGCAGATGGACATAAATTTGAATGACCTGCCCATGTCATATATTCCTGCTTTGTACTTCACAATTTCTGTGAGGTTAGCAAGGAGTCTGTGGATGAAGTGTCTGTGATGGGAACAATGCAAAGCGAGAAGGACTCACAGCCTCCCACACAGTCCAACAGTTACCTCACTGACTGTAATGAGGGGGAAGGAAAGAGAGTGAGGAGAGTGGTCATGAAGTACCTTGACCCTTAAGGACAGAGAAAAGTAGCATTGATAAAGTATTTGACATTATGACATTGACTAACAAAATGAAAATTTGGAAGCCATTTTGTAAATGTTTAGTTAAGTATCCTGAGATTCCTGGATTCCACAGAAGAGATATGTTAAGTCATTAAATCGAAACAAAGATGTAAACAAAGTGTGTCTTTATTACAGTGCAAGAACTGAGTAAGTGCAGGGCAACAGGATCAAATCTGTCCAATATGACTGGTATAACGTAAACATTTCTTTTTATCATAAATAACAATTATCAGCTTGCTTCCATTTAGTCACTTGGACAACAAACTTAAGACAAATAGTGCAAGGCTGTGACACAGCTCAATCATCTTCAAACAGTGCTGGGGTGTATGAAAATGAGGGTGTATGTTGTTGTAAGATGTCTTGTGATTGTGGTGGTGGTGGTGGTGTTGGTGGTGGAGTGGGAGGGGTGTGAATGAAGGCTGATGCATTAGGTCAGGGCCGGCCCAAGCCTTCAGTGGGCCCTAAGCGAAATGTACCTTGGGGGCCCCCCCACAAACGACTTCAGTGCAAATTCTGAATATACGTCAACAGTGTTTCCCCTGGGTTGAAATGGCTGTGAGGTGGTGGGTTGCGGCAGAGGCGCGAAGCAGCTAGGGGGGTCCAGGGGCATGCTCCCCCGGAAAAATTTTGAAAATCAAGATGCAAAATGGGGCATTCTGGCACAATTTGGAGCACTGTGACAGGTTCGCTGTCCGTGGGTCCACTCAATACACACACACGCCCTGGTTGTCGAGGGAATATTGTTTATTACTCCACTACTTAATGTTCGCCACAGTCCGGTACGCAGCCTCCGCTGCCTCTCAGTTCCCGCTGCCTCCGCTGTCTCTCCGCTGCTCCTCTCATCTCCCCTCTTCTCTGTCCGCCCGACTTTTTATCCTCCGCTCCGGCTGCTACTGCGGAGATAATCAGGTCAGCCGATTACCACCACCTGTGTCAATTACCTTGACGCTGCCTCCACGCACCCCTCCACACCTCTCTCTCCTGCAGCTGAGCTCTCCCACGCCCGTCGCCACAAGCACATTTTGTTGTATTTGTAGCCATTTCCAAAAAGTAAATTAAATAAAATTTTCATGTTTCTATTCTAAAACTTAGTGATAAGGAGAAAATATGACAAATATAAACCCACTTGTCCTTGCGATCAAAACATGTCAACTAGTCCAGTCTGTTATATTCTGGTCAGATTTCCACCAGCCATTCCAAAATGCCACATCAGTTCTTATTACAAATTTGAAAAAGATGACAAAGGACTTGAATCTGGAATCAAGTGGTGACTTTTACTTTTTTTCTAAAAACAACTACGTTAGGTACCAAATTCCCACTTCATTTTTATTTAGAATAAAAAGGTTATGTCATGACCTTCATTTTACTTAAAAATGTGAAAGAAAACTTCAACTCAGGGTTAACAACTGGTTTTCTGAAGGAGTTAGTTCTGTTTTCAAAACTGTTACCTTTTTGAACAGAACCAGAATTTGAACACAGAATTTGTTTTGCCATTGAATGATGTAATTTCGGGCACTCTATAAATCATTTTATCAAAAGAAACTAGGAACTTTATATTCCGTTGAAATCATTTGTCTTGTTCGTAAGAACGGGTTTTGTCGTGCCTAAATGTTTTAACGGGAGCCATTTTTGCAGTCACTGTCAATTCGCATCGCTGGTCAAGTAGTGATGGGTAGATGAGACCTCATCGTGTGTGTCACACTTTTCCCTCATTGTATCATTCATGTATCACGCAGTGTCAGTTTGACTAATTGGTGCCACGAGTGGATTAAGAAATGTCCTGCAGCCAATGAACAATAAAGTTTGAAACAATTTGTGATGAATGAACTTGACTGAAGGTAATGCAACTATTTTTTTAAACTGTATGTCTAAAAATAAATACAAATAGACTTGAAAGTGTTTTTGTTTGATACAGAAAGTAGGCCTACATGTGATAAATTGAATGTTATATTATCATTAAAATGTAGAGTTAAGTGCTTTGTGCCTGTTGTGACCACAGTCAATGTCAAGTGTTGTTTATAATTTTCTCAATAAACCCAGTTGTGTTACCATGCAGGAAATCATGCTGGTAGTAATTTTTAAGCCCCAGAATTATAATTCGTAGCGTGTATTTCAGCAGTTTTTATGCTTTTACTTTACAGCAAATGCTTCTTTACTTTCACTTCACTGAATTACTTTTACATTTATTAAGGTAAATTTTGACCCAATTTACTTTTACTCAAGTAATGTAATCAAGTTCTTTGATCATTACTGACTATGTTGATGTTGGAAGTTCATTTAAATGTTTTTTTTTAAAGTTTCCTTTACCTTTTAACAGAAATTACCTGTAAAGTTGCTTAGCTTACTTTTTATTACAAATGATTGTAAAACAGAGTATAAAAGTACAGATTGGCATGCCAGAAAAACATTTTCATATTTGAAAAGGCACATGACATGTTTATATGATTTTATAACATACATAAAAACCAAGTTCTCTAGAACACTAAAATCTTTGCTTTCTTTTTGCTTTTTCTGCTCTCTTTCTCTTTTCATCTGTGTGTAATAATGAACCCGCAAATGTGAGTCGCGCTGTGTACGTTGAAGCCGTGTACAGAGAACGAATGGATGATATTGGTTGTTTGTTGGACAAATGTGTTTATATTACCCGCTGTGGTAATCACATCTGAAAGTGGTTTATACCGGCGGATTCGTGAGAATTTAAGCTTTCCATCGGTGTATAATGTTTCGATCATCGAGTTGGCAGTGTTGTTCTATTTTGAAAAATGCTTATGTAAATATCAAAATGGCCCACCCGCGGGCCACTGAACCTTAACGGGTTTTAATTCCGGTTATGTTTAGAGTCAAGGATTTAGATAATTTTGGGTTAAGTGAAGGGATTTGTTATATATTAAAGGTTAGAAAATGTAATTGCAATTACCAAATATCCAACCGGAGGAGAAAAAGGCACCGTGGCAAACAAGACTCAGACTGAGCCCTAAACTTGATGCTCACAACATTTATCAAAACAAAAAAGTCATACAACCTACCTTTATCCTTGTTTTTCTTTTCCTGCTCCTCCAACCGTTTTCTCTTTCTTTTTTGTGCCCCTGAGAGGTACATTTTCTTGGACGGCAACATTTCTGTTTGCTTCTGTCGGTCATTGAGCAATGACACTGTCACTGAACTTGCGCAGCCGCTAAGGTATTCTGCCGCAGGAGTAACTAGGTCCACTTATTGATACCATCGAAGGTTGACATACTTGGCAACCTAGCTGGCATTAGTAAATTATACCAAAATTATTGTTGTACAACCCGGAACAATGGTTATTCATTGTTTTGTTTTTTTTCTCAATTTTTTTACAATTACACTTGCTTTTAATTAAGGACTCTGGGGGGCCCCTGGTGGTGGTGGGCCCTAAGCGACCGCTTAACTCGCTTATGCCTTATATAGTATATAGTCATATATGTATATACATATACATATATTGGGTGTATAGTCCATAAACACTGCTGCTATGGTGGGGGCGTGCAATGGGAGGCTGGAGAAGTAATTCTCTCATCAGAGTGAATCCATCCTGTATGGTATTGGTGATGTTTGCAATGTTGTTATTGATTTGTTCCATGTTGGTAGTGTTGCGTCTTGAGGTCTCCTCCATCAGCTGGAGCATCCTCTTTTTATTTGTAGGTCTTCATTTGCTATATCTGCAGGAACCTTTTTCTTCAGCCTGTCTCCTCTGTGGCTGTTCAGCTTGGCCTTAAAAGACACAAAGAACAAATTAATTTGATTATCAAGAGAATAGCAAGGGTCTGGTAATATATTCATGTATGTAATGAACATTATCAATCAATCAATCAAACCTTATTTCTAAAACACTTTTCATACAAAAAATGGAGCAGAAAATGTTGAACATTCAAGTAAACATTAAACAGAGTCGGGAAAATAATAATTAAAATACTAAAATGAAATAATAATAAAAATACAGAACCCCATCCACCCTCCCAGCCCACATTTAACACAGACAGCCAATTAAGCACACACACACACACACACACACACACACACACACACACACACACACACACACACACACACACACACACACACACACACACACACACACACACACACACACACACACACACACAGGGACACAAAGTCAAAATTATCCAATAACAGAGGACTGAGGAAACGTTATTTTGAGTTAAAAATGAGGAAACACAGGAGCTAAGACTAAATGGAGAAAACCATGACAATACATCAATGGGAACAATAATGCTAAAAGTTGACAATAAATAATTACATAAATAGCTAAATAAAATGAATAAAACTGTTTAAAACCCAACAAAAGAGGAAATAAGTAAAAAGTAGTTTTACATAAAATAGTAACTCTGGAACTAAAATGAAGTAAAAGACATATAATACAAAATAAGAGAGTAACACAAAATTCATCTCAAAGCCAAATTCAAAAGGGAGGTCTTGAGTTTGCTTTTAAAACATAAACAGTAGGTGCTGCTCTCAGGTCTTCAGGTAGACTGTCCCACAAACGGGAGCCGTAATAATGGAAAGATGCTTCACCATATGATTTGGTTTTAACTTTGGGAACTATTAAAAGACCACTACCTTTGAGGCAGTAAGGCAGAGCACATAATTTGTTTTGATTAGATAACTTCTGAGCTATAGTTCATTTATGTTTGTGTACTACAAAACTGTACAAAACAATTTTGTATTGAGTGTGTTATGACACATGTTGTGACCTACCTGCAGCATCTCTCTGCGCTGCCTTACGACTGGAGGAGGCAGCTGACTTTCGGCTGTGTCTTGAGACTGTGGCGAGTCAGTGGGCTCCTCCGAAGTCACCAAAGTCTGTGAAGAAGTTGAACTCTGTGTGGAAGATGAATCGATGAGGTCCGCCGTCTCAATGCCTGATTCAGTGGAGCGTGTAGCAGGCGACCCTCCCCAAATCTCCGTGCAGAGTTCAAAAAACATGTACACCACACGGCCAACACCACTCTTTCGCCCACTGTCCACTGCCTGCCTGTATTTTCCTCGGAGGTTTTTTATTTTTGCGGTTACCTGGGGTATCGTAATGGCTGTGGGGTCGTGAGGAAAATCTCTGTCGGTGGATATTGTTCCTGAAAGGTCATCATGATGTCAGCGTATTTTGACTGACATGTCTCCCAATCAATGCTTTCTTGCAGCTTTTTGGATTTATAATCCAGTGACACCCGAAGCAAGAGTTCAACCTCATGGTCCGTCCAGACTAACGTAGTAGCTTGCCCCATAGACATAATAAAGAGTAGACGCCGCTCGGGGTGTTGCACAGCGAGAAATGTGTGTGTGTGTGTTTACAGTGTTTGCAAAATACCTGTCTACAGTCGAGCTTAATATCAGAATATTCTATTACCTATTATTATTATTATCTATTATTCCCGCTATGAATATTAAAATACGCCGAACCATTTGTCCTGTATCATAGCTACATGTATGATGTTTGCAGGAAAAAAATAAAAACAAAAACGCGTGAAAATTAGTTTAATATTCAGAGTTAAGATGGATTAAATGCGCTGTCAAACAGCGCTGAGTGGAGCGGATGACCGGTCCAAGATGGCGGCCCCACCGCTCGTCAGCCCCAGTCAAGTACCCCTGACTGCAGCCCGCAGATCGGGGCGTGCCTCAACGTGGGCGGAGTTAAACGTTGAGCTCCGCCCACCTTGAACTAAACGTGGGCGGAGTTAAACGTTTAACTCCGCCCGCATAGCGCAGTTGAACCGTTGAAGAAGAAGAAGAATGTATTAGAGAAGAAGAAGAAGTTTCCAAAATGGAGGTAAGCACGTTTATCTTTTGTTTAAATGTTGCTGTTTTGCTATTTTGTGACAGACAAGGAAGGAAGTGATATTATTTTATCTCCAGTTGCATTATCTCCTTGCATTAGTTTCAGACTTACGTCAGACTTATTTATTTTGTCACGTGCTAAGTAGCAAGCCCATTAGAAAAGTGACGTTTAACAAAACATTTAAACGATGCCATTCCTTTTAGAATTAGACTGATTCAAAATATTCAGAATAATCTACTGGAATTGGAGGAGAAGCTAGAGGCGTGGAGGTTTGCCCTGGAAAGGAGAGGAATGAAGGTTAGCCGCAGCAAGACGGAGTATCTGTGTGTGAATGAGAGGGACCCAAGTGGAAGAGTGAGGTTACAGGGAGAAGAGATCAAGAAGGTGGAGGATTTTAAGTACTTAGGGTCAACAGTCCAGAGCAATGGAGAGTGTGGAAAAGAGGTGAAGAAGCGTGTACAGGCAGGCTGGAACGACTGGAGAAAAGTGTCAGGTGTGATGTGTGATCGAAGAGTTTCAGCTAAAATGAAAGGTTTACAAAACTATTAATTCAAATGGATTGGATAGTATAGTTCAATTATCTATCTCTGTTACAGAGAATAGAGCACGTGTTTGCTGCAAACAGCCACGTCATTGCCACATGGTTTCCACCATCATCCACAAACCCCATGGATCACCTGCCGGTAATTTGTTAAAAAGTTTTGCTTTTGTAGTGGAGTTTGAGCATTTCATATTCAGTTATTGATATCTTTTTACAGGACAATGCAGCCAGTCTCCAGTGGGTTCTGCTTCCTATTTGTACCTGGACACTGGATACTCTGTAAATACATTTATATTGTCCTCTATTATGACCTTACACAACAAAGTTGCTCATTGCTGATTTACATTTTTTGGTATATTAAATGCATGGCAGCTTTGTTAGTATTTCTGTAACATTCCATAACTTTATGTGTTTGGTTATATTTGAACACATTTAACAGATACTGAGGCCACAGGCTAGAGAGATTTTCTTTCTAGATCCCCTCTGTGGCAGCGGCTGGAGAGATGAGAGTAGAGTCCATCGAGTCAGGTTTTTAGGACACCTTCCTAGATCCTTCCTGGACAGTGGTAGTTCTGTTTTAAACCACTTGTCCTTTGTTTGTTTAATAAATGCTTCTGTTTTTATTTGAATGCATTAAAATGTTCCAAACAAACAAAAACAAACAACAAAAGTGAGTGTTTGTGAGGGATAGAAGTAATTGTTACATTATTCTTATTTATTTTTACATTATTCTACGCAGATGGAAACAGAACCATATGTTTTGTTTGTTCAAGCCCATTACAAAAACGTTTGATTTGAAGTTCCAGCCTCTTCCAACTTTGTTCCAAGTGTTGCTTTAAAATGGTTTATTGTACTTTTATTTACTCTTTGACCAGGCACGTTGCTCACATCTCCTGGCCCTTGGAGGCAGCTTGGTGTGAATGATGTTCAGGTGAGACATTACTACATTGCATTTGCTAACATTTGCTATTTCCTTGCCATTCTTTTATTAAAACACTGCAAAGATGCTCCACCAACTGTGGCGTGTTTGTTTTGATGGTAAGAACTACTCGGTATGTTATATCGATGACCTCTATAAAATGTTTTTTCTGCATTTAAAACACACTCTTTGTATTGAAAAACTGTATCCTGACAGAATGTGCATGACATTATATTAACCAGTATCTCTGTACATTGTAATGGGGGCCAGTTGTGATTTCAGTGAGGTTTTGTGCAAATTGTGACACGTTATGCTTGACTGTAGCGATGAAGGTATTATTTTTGGAAACATATTTTAATCTTCTGCATTTCCTTCTTCACAGGGAAACATGCTGCAGATTAGAAGATGGTGGTGTCTTGTTCTCCTGCAGAACTTCCCCATGCCGTAAGCACCCTCAGTATCACACTTTTAAACCAGATTCTTTTAAATCACGTTTTACTGTATTCACTGTCATCTGACCTGCATGAATGTTTTCATTGTGAATGTTTGTTGACATTAAATCACCACGATCTGAAGAAGAGAGATTGCAGCAAAGAAAAAGGCAACAAGAGCAGAAAAAACTACAGGTGAGAGGTCATGTGATAAATTGGTATATAGTGAAACTATTGCTCAAAGACTGATCCCCGCCACTTATTTCAGTATGTGGCTGAAGTCCCCCTGAAAATGTTTAGGCTTTCAGAATCTGCCACTGAAGCATCAGGTATTGTTCCAGCCGGCATTGTCTCACACATATCCATCAAGGTTGTTGAGGTTCCATGTCACAGAGCAGTCATTATTTCTCTGTGTACTTAAAATCAACCACTTAAATCTTGCATTGTCATTGTGCCTGTAGACACCACAATCTGTTTCCTTTCTAGATGAGGCTGAGAACAGGACTGGGAACAGGAAACGGGGTATATTGCCTGAGATGGGTAGTCTCATTTCAGTGTTTTCTGCAATCTCCGAGCCTTTACTTAAATAGCTGTTTTCTTTATTTTTGTTTAGGAGAATCCTTTGGTCAGGGATGCAATGGCAGCAGCCCGGTGGTGTGGGACCAGAACTTTCAAGGGAAAAATTTCCCTTCCCCAAGTTGTTACCATGGCCAAGGAGCAACGCGTGAGGGCAGTGGAACTCCTGTGTGTCTGTGATGGCCAGGAAGAAGAGGAGACCGCTGATCTCAGAGAACTGTTCCTTTTTCTTTTTAGTCTGCAGGAAGACTATGAGACATTCTGTCAAGAAATCATTGACAGGAGAAACATGAAGGTGTTTTGTGGTTTGACAGAAAAGAATAAAGTTGTGTTCAACGGTGCTGAAGCTTAATTCATTACATCTGACCCCTACAAATGTACATGGTTCGTGAGTTGTACAGACTCTGATATATTATGTCTGGCATAATCATATACAGAAAGTCTCTATACAGAGATCAGAGATGATGTTTTTGTTTCAGTTATGTAGAATGAAGGCCAAGCTAAGAGCCCTCTTTGATTTGAGGAAAGACATGTAACATTGACTGTCAGTTCAGTCTTATATCCTTGAGTGGATTAGTGACACTTTAAGAAAGTCGTTAGTGCAAAGTTTAGGAAATCTGTGTTATCAGCCAGGAATAACCATGCATGGTCAGGTATCAGTGGCACAGACATTGCTGCTGTCTCTGATCTCCTTTAATGTAGCTGATATAATTCAGTGTACAAAAAAAATCCAAATGTGTCTATGTATGCTGTATATCACAAATTTCACTTCACTGTTTCAGTCCAGCTAGCCCTAGTTAGACAGGGTTTGAGTTAGGTGAAAGTTGAACCCAAGTAAAAAGTTGTGTCGGCTGTAGTATTACAACTCCTGGCAAAAATGATGGAATCATCAGTCTGGGAGGACGCTCGTTCAGTTGTTTTAATTTGTAGTAAAAAAGCAGATCACAAACATGACAAAAAACTAAAGTCATTTTATTTTGCAACTTTCTGGCTGTAAGAAACACAAAGATATCAAGAGGAAAAGTTGTAGTAGTCAGTAACAATTACTTTTTTAGACCAAGCACAGGGATAAAATTATGGAATCAATTCTGAGGAAAAAATGATGGAATCACCCCATAAATTCTCATTCCCAAAACTAGCTCCCATATCAGATTAAATCTGCTCGTTAGTCTGCAGTTTAAAAGGAGTGATCACACCTTGGAGAGCTGTTGCATCAAGTGGCTTGACATTAATCATGACTCCAACATGAGAGATGTCAGCTGAAACAAAGGGGAGGATTATCAGACTTTTCAAAGAGGGTCAATCATCACGAATTGTTGGAGATATCCCAGATTGGTTCTGCAAATGATCATCAAACTGACGTGGGATGAGAAAAATTGCAGCAGCAGCATCAAAACCAAGTTTATTTGGCCCAGCAGCAACAACCAAATCCACAGTCTGCATGAGCAACAAGCTGGTTTGGTTGGAAATCAGCAAACTGGTGTGCTGCAGCAACAACTTCCAGTCACTCTTGGTCTAAAAAAGTGATTGTTACTGACTACCACAATTTTTCCTCTTGATATCTTTTAGTGTTTCTTACAGCCAGAAAGTTGCAAATTAAAATGACTTTAGTTTTTTGTCATGTTTATCTGCTTTTTTTCTAAAAAAAATTAAACAACTGAACGAAAGTCCTCCCAGACTGGTGATTCCATAATTTTTGCCAGGGGTTGTATATGTTGTATTTGTGGGATTTGATACTACAAGAAAAATGTTTTCCCAAAGAACTACTTTTTGGCTCTAGACCTGATCCTGATATAAATAGTAATGCTGATATAAAGTTAATCATGACAGTAAATCACATAAGATGCTCGGTTTCTAGGCCAGCATTTAGAAGCTGTATTGACGTTTGTGAATGTGCTATTTAGTCTCCGCCACCAGATGGTGACAATAAATGAGTCAAGCTCAATGTGGGCGGAGCTCAACGTTTAACTCCGCCCACGTTTAGCTCAAGGTGGGCGGAGCTCAACGTTTAACTCCGCCCACGTTGAGCCACGCCCCGATCTGCGGGCTGCAGTCAGGGGCTTCTCGCCCCAGTAGGCAGTAGCAGTCGATGCGCAGCGTCTACTCTTTATTATGTCTATGGCTTGCCCACGTTGCCCACTCATGCTTCCCAGCTTGAGCTCTGTTTACAACTTTTGCCGCAAGTGCGCATGCCCACTGTTTTTTCTTCTGTTTGCGCGTGTTTCCGTCATATCGTTACAGCGCCCCTAGAGGTCTGGCATGTGTTTTACAGCGTTTCCATGCGTATCGAGTGCATTCATGTAGACGCACACATTTTCTGAGACGCCTTCGTCTTTATGGCGATCGTTTTGGAAACTGTTAAGCGTTTTGTCTTCGTGTTTGATCTTCTTGTTTTCTTTCAGGCTAAAGATGACTCCAGAGAACTTGATTACACTGAGGTGGTTTTTTCCAACGTTGCTGCCTCCTCTCTCAGCAGCGCCCCCTGTGGTGATGTAGATAACGTCCTCTACTCCACTCTTCAGATGAATGTGAGATCTGCCAACACCATCAGAGAAGCTTCAGCTCCTCTGTACTCTACTGTTGCTCTACATCGGTAGTGTCTTTAGATTTTAGAACAAACTCCTTCGTGTCATAACTTTGCTGTAGAAACTGTTGTTGATTCTTAAAGGATAATTCTGGTTTCATTTCTGTTATTGTGGCTCTTTGGGTCATGATAACTTGACCCACTGAACCACAGCAGACACATTAACAGGAAACACATCAGACTGGAATAAATCATCCTTTAAATATTTTGGTTAAATACTATCATAGTGCTTTTGGTAAAGCTTGTTGTTTTTATTAAAGAGTGAAATGCTTCCTGCAAAGTTCACACTGTAAAGGAATTGAGTGAATCCCTGTAGAGGATAAAGGATTGGATGATTTTTAAAAATCTTTTCCATATTTTCATACATTTTAGTTATTTTTTGGATATATTTATGTATTTGGTTATTTATTTTACATTCACTGACTAAATCAATTTTTTTTGACATTTCAATAATATTTTTATGAATTTTATTATAAATTCTTGGGCATTTTATTGATATTTTCAGACATCTTCTGATTGTATATATATTTTCTAAATATTTTTTATTAATCAAATTCTAATAATTTATTCTGACATTTCAATAATACTTTTGAATATTTTATCAATAATCTTGAACATATTTACAAGAATAGGATACTTTGTTAGTATATATACAGACACATGAATATTCATGTTAATATTTCAGTTTATCGATATTTTATCAATATTTACAGATACATAAATACTTTGTGGATACTATTCGTATTTGAGGGAATTCTTTTTATATTCCTGTACTTTGATTAATATTTTCAGATATGTTAGATTTTTTTTACTCTTAAATAAAATTTTTCAAATAATATTACTTATGTACATTGTTCATATATATATATATGTGTGTGTGTGTGTGTGTGTGTGTGTGTGTGTGTGTGTGTATATATATATATATATATGTATATATACATATATATATGTGTGTGTGTGTGTGTGTGTGTGTGTATATATATATATATATATATATATATGTATATATACATATATATATATGTGTGTGTGTGTGTGTGTGTGTGTGTGTGTGTGTGTGTATATATATATATATATATATATATGTGTGTGTGTGTGTGTGTGTGTATATATATATACATATACATATACATATATTGGGTGTTTAATGTTTATTTTGTAATTTGTATTTTTTCCTTGGCAGTCATGCATGTTAATGTCTCATTGTACTCTGAAATGAAAGCAAAGAACAAATACACAAATGAAGTTAAAAAAAATTGAAACCACAATGTCTTCTAAACTTTTGACCACCTTTGTCAGATCTAACAGCTGAACACACTCAGTCTTTCCTCAATGGAAATCAAATATTCTTCAGAAAGTTCTTCCAACTTTGTAGCAGAAGTTTCCATAAATGTGTGGTTCTTGTGGGTTCTTTGCTTTCACTCTTCTGTCCAGTTCATCCCAAACCAGCTCCACGGGGTTTAAGGGTGCTTTCACATATATGCCTTTTGGTCCGCCTAAAGCGGACTAGAGTCCGCAACACCAGCAAGTACGGTTCGTTTGGTCTGGTGTGAAAGCAGACCAGATGTTTTTGGTGCGGACTAAAGAACCGGACCGAGACCACCTCTCGAAGGTGGTCTCGGTCCGCTTCTATGTGAACTCCAATTCGGTTCGCTCCTGGTGAGAACACAAACCTGTCTCCATGCGGACCGGCTTGATGGCGCAGCAGACTTTTTGGTCTACGGGAGCTTCCGTAGCCAAAAACGACTGTATAATGTTCTCGTACCAAATGTGAGCTTCATGCTGGAACAACAGCAGTATTTGTGCTTGCTGCATAAAGCAATGATACGAATATATGGCAACAAGAACGAACAGGAGAGCATAGTTCATTGTTTACGAATAAACCTCGACCCATGGAATGTTTTCTTCTGGGATTTTTCCCTCTTCACGTGCTGCGCCAATCAGCGTTCACCTACGTCATCTAAAACACCTTATTTTTGTGAACAGCGCCGCCAAACGACTGGGGGCAGATATAACATTCATCGTAGTTGGTTCAACTGCGAAAACACTGGTGTGAATGCGAACCGAACCAGTTGAAATTAGCAACATTGTAACAACTTTTGGGTCCAAACGAACCACTCTAACGGACTAACAGGTGTGAAAGCATCCTAAGTCTGGAGACTGTGCTGCCACTCCATGTTTTCAAGCTCTTCATCTGGTTTTTTTTTTCCTGAGGTAGTTCTGGCAGAGCTTGGACTGATGTTTTGGGTCATTATCTTGCTGTAGGATGAACCTCTGACCAACTAGAACAGACGGTTCTGCATGGAGCTGCAGAATGCTGTGGTAGACGTTTAGGTTCAGGGTTCCTCTCACTCTGTATAAGAACCGACCCTGGATCCATCAAAGCAGCCCCAGACCATCATACTTCCTCCTCCATGTTTGACAGTTGATGTCACACACTGAGGAACCATCCTTTATCCTACTGGACAGCTACAAAAATCCTGCTGATGAACCAAAGATTTAAAATTTGGATTCTTCAGTCCATGATTCCTTCTTCCAGTCTTCAGTAGTCCATTGGTTGTGTTTCATGGTCGAGACAAGCCTCTTTTTCTTATTCTGACGTCTCCTGCTGCAACTCCAAATCTTCTCTTCACACTTGAATTGAGATTTCTTTCTACGATCACTATTCAGCTGTACGAGAAGCTGTTGACTTTCAGAAACTTGTCTTCTGATTCTGTTGTGGCTTTGAGTCTTCCATTTCTCTTCTTGTCAGAGTTTCCTCCAGTTTCTGAGCCTTTTGATGGTGAAGAAAACTGGACTCACTGACACCTTGACTTTCTTCACAGTTTCTCTGTGGGAAAGACCTGCTGTACATTTTAAGTGTTATGATGGTCTGTCTCTCTTCTATTGTTAATTGTCTTTTCCTCTCCATTGTTAAAGCAACACACTACTTTCTGCAGTAGAATATTGTTCTAATAATGCTCTGGAGGGTTTGGAGCCATGGTGTGTTCCAACTCTACTTTTATGCAGACAGATGAGGTTGGAAGTATTCTAGAAAAGTTGGATCTGTAGGATTTGGTAGCACCAACTTTCAAGGCTTGATCAACCTCCATTGCTGCAGAACAGCTTTAAGTTGTTAAACCATTTCTGTTATCTGAAAAATGCCTTTCTGTGTAATTCTGAAATGTACATTTTTTTTGCAGTTTTGGGTAACCTTACTTTGTTTTTCTTTCTTTTTTCTTTTTACCTCTGGCAGTTCAGCACTTACCTTCATAAAATGTCAAACTGTTCATTAGACTTGAACTACTTGAATTTCAGTTTTAAAAAATGGAAAAAATTGGATGTTTTAAAACTTTTGACCAATAGTTAATATATGCTAAGTCTGACTGAGGATGGAACATGTTTGTAGGAAAAGAACAACACAAAAGAAGTTTAAAGTTCATGTCAAAGATGGTGAGTTTGTTCTGACAGACAGGAAAATGTTTCTGGAGTCTCCTGAATGTTTGAATTTTCATTTTTCATTAATTTGTGACATTAGAATTTCATATTTTTGTCCAAATCTGTTCCTTTGTGTTGCTTGTTGTCTTTCTCAGTCACATGTAGAAATCCAGCCTCTAAACTATAAACAGTTTGACCTGATAAAACTGCAGTGCTGCCAATAAATGAACATTAACTGTAATTTAATGAGCTCTATAGAAAGTGGTGTGTATAGACGGACAGCTGAACTTTGACTCTGCGCTAGAATAAAGAGGTTAAAGAAGAGGGGAGGAGTGTAGAGCTGAGTTTGTAGGAGGGACCATCATTCAGAGAAGTGAGCAGTTCCTGGTTTGTCAGAGAAGAAAGAAGAGAAGCAGCATTAAAGCATCAGAGCCTCAACATGAAAGTCTTCCACACTTTTTTCTGTTTCCTCTTCATCGGTGAGTTCAGTCACTTCTGATTTCTGTTCATTGTTCATCTTCTCACACTTATTTTTCTTCATTTCTTTAGAGTAGATCAGGAAGTTTTGCACCTCATTGAACAGTTTTAAGTGAGAACTCTGTTCCATGTTGTTGGTTTCTGTAGTTAAACATGAAGTTAACAGTCAGATATGAGTCACTGGAACATGCAGTTTATGTCTTAAAATCTAAATTTGTGAGGACATTAAAATGTTCAAAGTTTTTGTTTTCTTTTCAACAGTTTTTATTGGTTTTGCTTCACTTTCACCTCCAGAATTCAACAAAAATATGAGTTTGTGTTTGACTTCTGTTGTATGTCGACTGTATATTTGTGTTGCTTTGGAACAAACGCAGCAAACTCAGGAAACTGTAACCATCAGATAGACTCAGAAAAATATGTTTAGAGTCACAGAAGTAAAACATGTTTAAATCTACACAGAGTCAGTCTAAAATGTCTTAAAATATAAACCTGTGAGGACATTAAAGGGTTCAAACAAACATGTTCATCTTTAAATTATTATTTTTTGTTCACTGTCTTAATTTTGTTTTCTTTTGTTTTGCATCTTCGTTGAATGGTTTAGTTTTGTGCTGCTGGCTGGCAACATTTTTTTTTCCCACACCAACTAAAGAGGAACAGAATTGCAGAATTCTAGTAAATCACTGGCAGCAGGTGTGGTTGTGAAGCAACACATTAAAACTTAACTTCAGCAGCAAAGATAGAATCAGCAGATGAAGACGTCTGACAGAAAATAAAAAACAAACTAAACTTAAGGGAGCTCTAAAAACAGAAGCAGAAAAAGTGAAGATTGATGGATAAAAATGAAGCAGAAACCATGATGAAATATAAAAACATTAAAATAATTAGTTTGAAAAAGACAACATGACATTTATATGACATGATGGATGATTGTAGCCATAATTTAAATACACACATGGTGTTTGGAATTAGACTTGAAGAGAAAAATATTCAAAAAAATGTTTTTAATGTATTTTACAGAAATATATCATCTTCAGACTGCAGCGTGTTACAGGATGATGTTAGTAACTATTGATTATTTATCCTTTTAACAGCACTGCAGGATGGAAACACTGGATGTGTTGATGTAGAAAATGAACCCTTCAGAAGACTGGAAGGAGAAGACATCACAGTCAGATGTTCATTTGCTTTCTCTGGAGACACAAAGTTCTTCTGTAGGCACAAATGTGAAGAAGGAAACATTCTCATTAAAACAACAAAGAACAACGATCAGAGAGGCAGATACAGAATTAGATATGAAAGCAAATCTTTTACATCAGACGATATTCTGCATGTGAGCATCAAACAGCTGAAGAAGTCTGACTCTGGTTGGTACAGATGTGCTTTGGGAAGATCTTTGTTTCCAGATTCATCTGAGGATTTTGAAATTGTTGTCTCAGAAGGTGAGTTTCTTATTTTCTTTCTGTTTCTGAAGGTATAAAGAAAGTGCTTCAGTATTTAAATTAAATATTTAGTTCTTATTTCCATCAGTTCTGCTGTAAAACATGTAGAAACCTCCACCTGCTCCTCCTGCAGACTCTCTGAATATTCATATATTCTATTTATCTGAGTGTTAATGAACCTGTCAGTTCAGCTTCCAGCAGTATGGTCAGGATTCTGATTATTTCACTGTTTACAGCTTCAACCACTTCACAACCAAAGTCCACTCTTCCAACTTTTCCACCGTCAACATTTCTCCCATCAGTCTCCACGGCAACAACACCAACAGAAGAGAGTTTGAGCTCCACTTCAGGAACATCTAAACCTCCATCAGCCTCCTCTGAAGACATCAGGAAGCAAGACTCATCTTCAGGTACGTCATCAGGTCACATATATGAAGTCAGTTTTTAGTTTCCAATGACTCCTAGAACTCTGAATTGTTCTATGATGGAATCATTGAAACACATAAATCTTTTTGACAAAAAAGCCTTCACGGCAACAACACCAACAGAACAGAGTTTGAGCTCCACTTCAGGAACATCTAAACCTCCATCATCCTCCACTGAATCCTCCGAGCAGCTCGTCTCATCTCCACCACGTTCAGGTACGTCTTAGAAATAATCCCCCAGATTAATACAGATAAAGTATTTTGATGAGACTTTTTGACAGAACAAATGAAGCTTCTGTAGTTTACATAAGAATATACATATAAAATGTCTCCATCACTGTGGTGGTTTGTCTCTATGAAGCCATGAGGAGCATTAAAGTGTCTGAATGACAGAAAGAACAGATTAATGAAGCAGCCATGTTTCATATCTCATGTCTGAAAAGGGTTTTATATGAGTGACTGCTGCAGTAAAAACATGTGATGCAGAGGGAAGTTTAAGCCGTTAATCAGGTAAACATGTGTTTAGTCTGCAGATGATCATGTTCCAGAACATATATTTACATCTTCTGTATCTCTGCAGGTTCATGAATGTGGAGCTTGTATGTATAAAACTTGTGGCTCCACATTTACTAAAGTGTCAGAGTAAAACCAACCTGTTCTCCTGTTAACACTCCTGCAGATCAGCAGCTTTACATGGGTCTGATTCTGGTGGTCAAGATCTTCATTTTATCGATCCCTTTGATGATTTTCTGTAAGAAGAGAAGATCCACCAAACCTAAAGGTGAAGCTGCAGAAACACACACAGCTTCCATCACTTCATCACTGATCACTGACTCACATTCATCTCCTGGAAACTGACACAAACCTGAACCTAAACTAACCTCACCGAACCTGCAGGTTATCTCGCGTTGTTCAGATCTTCTTTTTTCTTTTTAATCAGTCCATCATATTAAAGTCACACCTCACAGTCAGACAGAAGTACATAAAAAAGCAGAAGGACTGTGTGGTTTTGTGTTTTTTTCATCTCTGGTCTAATCTTTACAGTCACAGCTCCTCGTCTTTCTTTTGACTTTAGTTCCTCCAGTTCTAGTTCCTATAGTGAGTCTGTGTCATGGTCTGTTTGTTTGTTTGTTTGTTTGTTTTGAGCAACATCTGACAGAAGATTAATAAGTTCTGTTTTATATTATCTTACATGTGTTTTCTGTTTTTCAGGTCCTGTGGAGACGATCTACATCAACGTCTCAGAGGTCAGTAAATATGAGACTCCTGAACTTCATTAGTGTTTGTGAAAGCAGCTGATTGAACAAACTAAACTCCTCCTCTTCATCTTCATCTTCCTCCTGCAGTCCAGCAGAGTGATTGAGGAGATCAGAGAGGACAGACAGATCAGTTCTCCTCCTGTGGAAACATCTTCACTTCAGCCCTCCTTTAAGACTGAAACATGAAAATGCTGCACTTTTCCTTCAGGACTCCTGTAGAAACTCCTGCTTTTCTTCTGTCTGCTTTTAAAGCTTCCTCAGGTGTGAAGAGTGAACATTTATTTCCTGTGATCTCAGCAGAAACTCACCTTTTGTAACTCTGATCTCAACAAGCTCTTCGTATGAATCAGGGAAAGATTATCCTCCTTCTTCATTATTCCATTTACTTAAAGCTTCAGTTCCACAGAGCATGATACTGCCACCTCCATGCTTGATGGTAGGTTTGGTGTTCTTGGATTTCAAAAAGACCCACTGCTACAGCCACCAGTACTGGTGTACCGTTTTGTTTAGAGGTGGTGTTCTGTTGGGCCTTTGTGTGGGAGAAATTTATGTTTGGGTTCAGCTGTGGCTTTTGTAGTCTTTGGAACCCCAGCTGCCAGCCATTTCAGCTGATGACACAGAGCTGATGACGACCTGCACTGCGATCTGGTTCTCCCCGCCCTTCAACCTTCCCGATTGGGCCACCCTCCAGCTCCTCCTCCTCCTCGGACCAATCAGAGGCAGCCAGGCACCACACCTGTAAACTATATAGCTGCCACCATGCCATTAGTCAAGGTGGCTGGTGGCTATGACCAGTCCACCCTGGTGCCTCTTCGTATTGTGGATCTGTGTATTGCTTTGGTTTGTAAGCACTTGTGATGGGTGCTACAGACAAGTTCGACCTTCTGTTGGCAGCTTTAGTTTAGTGTGGAGCCCTACGTGTCAGTGGAGACTGAGGCTCCAATTCGTAGTCTGCCAACTGTGTGTAGGAGCCACTTAGCATTCTGAGTATTTGTGAACTGTGCGTTCAGTATGTATCCTTATTCAGAGGCACCAGTTTTGTTTAGTTCGTTTGTACACCCTTTGTATTAGTTTTTGTTCCTGGTGGTGGGTGTTGCTCCTGTAGTTCGGTTTGGCGAGGGAGTTTAGTTGTTTTCTTTGTGTTAGCTTAGTTACAAACTCTGTTAGCCCTCGTTATGTTTTATTCCGTTCTTTGTTTTAGCAACACCCACCAGTCTTGTGTTTCATTGTCACTTTTACGTTCCTTTGCTACTAAGCAATAAATCTCTTAACCTAAACCAAGAACACCTGGTAATTTTGTTGCATCCAGCCAACCCCTAGCGGTTGGATCGTAACACTCACTCAAGACAGTCTGACACCAGTCCTAAACCAGTCCTAAAAAGGTCTAAAACCAGGACCAAAATCAAACCCAATGCAATCCAAAAAATGTTCAGAACCAGTCAGAATACAGTCTGAAACCAGTCCTAAAACGTCAACAACCAGTGCAAAATCAGAACCAAAGCCAGAAGGACAATGGAATCTGAAGTTTATTCTCTTTCTTCTCATTTTCTATATTTACAAGCCGCCATCTCGACTTTTAGAACGTACTTTCATCCATTTCTTGCCTCCAACACATTCTAAGTTATTCCTAAAAAAAATCACAAAGATCCAATTTCATGATCTTAGTTGTTTAGACTTTAATAATTTCATCCATTTCTTTCCTCCTGAAGGTTAAACCACTTCAGCAGATGTTGGTTGCAGCTTCTTTTTTTTAAATATAGAAATTCAACTATTAATGACATTCAAACTAGTGCACAGACGACAACCACAACACTGTCTGGGATCAAAGTGTTCAACAACAAGAATGGCAGAAAAAACAGCTGGACTCTGTTTAACTTGGTGTTATTATGAATGAAGCCTGCAGGGAGCAGAGTAGGACTGAAATCAGATACAAAGCCACAATTAAAAACAACTCATCCACATGCTGATCACATATTTAGCAGGTTTTCTACATATTTATGGAACATTTTCTATCACTGATAATAAATGATTCTGGAATCAGATGTGAACTGATGTTAAAACAAGGATCAGTTTTCCATGAATTCTAGATGGAACCAGAAGAACAACAAGCTGCCACTGCTGCACATGGACTCACTTCTGAACTCTCACATTCATCATTTCACTTTTTCTGGGCTTTTGTGGAGAAATCAGTCCAGCAGATCTTCCGGACATATTTAGCCATTTACATGTTGAATTTCCATATTCCTGACATTTATATGTCACAATTTTAATCTCCAGGGAAAGGCCCCGGTTTCCCCAACCCGGGCGAGGTAGCAGCTCACCTTTGTCTGTTTTCATCGTGGTCTTCTGAATCACTCTTAGTCTAGGACCAGTTTGCCTTGGGAGACCCTACCAGGGGCTTATTCCCCGGACAACATAGCTTCCAGGATCACCGAGACACTCAAACCAGCCAGGCCTGGGGGGGGAGCTCGTAAGAGAGCGTCTGGTGGCCGAGCCTTGGGGTCCCGTGGGGCTCGGTCGGGCACAGCCCAAAGAAGTAACACGGGGCCACCGTCCAATAGGCCCACCAATAGGCAGGAAGTCGGGGTTGGGTGCTATGTACACTGGGCAGTAGGCAGGAGCGGGCACCTCGGCGTGCTGCCCCCGGTGGCGTAGACTAGCTCTCGGGATGTGGAACGTCACCTCACTGGCGGGGAAGGAACCTGAGCTGGTGCGGGAGGTGCAACGATACCGGCTAGATATAGTTCGGCTCACCTCCACGCACAGCAAGGGTTCTGGAACCAGAATCCTGGAAAGGGGTTGGACTCTCTCCTACTCTGGAGTTGCCCGGGGTGAGAGGCGCCGGGCGGGTGTGGGGATACTCACAAGCCCCCGGCTGAGCGCCGCTTTGTTGGAGTTCTCCCCGGAGAAAGAGAGGGTCGCCTCTCTGCGACTTCGTGTTGCTGAGGGGAAAACTCTGACTGTTGTCTGTGCTTATGGGCTGAACAGCAGTTCGGAGTACTCGGCCTTCTTGGAGTCTCTGGGTGGTGTCCTGGAAGGGGTACCGCCCGAGGATTCCATAGATCTCCTGGGAGACTTCAACGCTCATGTTGGCAATGATGGAGAAACCTGGAGGGGGGTGATTGGGAGGAACGGCCTGCCCGATCTGAACCCGAGTGGTGTTTTGTTATTGGACTTCTGTGCTAGTCATGGATTGTCCATAACGAACACCATGTTCGAGCATAAGTTTGCTCATAAGTGGCCTTGGTACCACAGCACCTTAGGCCAAAGGTTGATGATCGACTTTATAGTCGTATCGTCAGATCTGCGGCCGTATGTTTTGGACACTCGGGTGAAGAGAGGTGCAGAGCTGTCAACTGATCACCACCTGGTGGTGAGTTGGATCCGATGGCGGGGAAGACTGCCGGACAGACCTGGTAAACCCAAATGTGTGAACTGGGAACGTCTGGCGGAGGACCCTGTCCATAGGGTTGTCAACTCCCACCTCCAGAAGAGTTTCTACTGCATCCCGGGGGAGGTTGGGGACATGGAGTCTGAGTGGTCCATGTTCAAAGCCTCCATTGCAGAAGCAGCTGCTAGGAGCTGTGGTCTGAAGGTCACTGGTGCCTGTCGCAGCTGCAATCCAAGGACCTGCTGGTGGACACCAGCGGTGAGGGAGGCCGTCAGGCTGAAAAAGGAGACATTTCGAGCCTGGTTGGTTCGGGGGTCTCCCGAAGCAGCTGACAGGTACCGGTTGGCCAAAAGGGCGGCAGCTGTGGTGGTTGTGGAAGCTAAAACTCGGGTGTGGGAGGAGTTCGGGGAGGCCATGGAGAAGGACTTTCGGTCGGCCTCGGGGAAGTTCTGGCAAACCATTCGACGCCTCAGGAAGGGGAGGCAGGGCTTTGCTCAGGCTGTGTACAGTCGGAGTGGAGAACTGTTGACCCGTGGGGATATCGTCAGACGGTGGAAAGAGCACTTTGAGGAACTCCTGAACCTAGTAAACACGTCCTGGAGGAGGCAGAGCCTGAAGACTCGGGGGATCTTCGTCCATATCCGTGGCAGAGGTCGCCGAGGTAGTTAAGAAGCTCCTCGGTGGCAAGGCGCCAGGTGTGGACGAGATTCGCCCTAAGAAGCTGAAGGCTCTGGACATTGTTGGACTGTCCTGGTTGACACATCTATACAATGTCTCGTAGGCATCGGGTACAGTACCTGTGGAGTGGCAGACCGGGGTGGTGGTCCCTATTTTCAAAAAGGGGGACCGGAGAGTGTGTGCCAACTACTGCGGTATCACACTTCTCAGCCTCCCCAGGAAAGTTTACTCTAGGGTGCTGGAAGGGACGATCTGACCGATAGTCGAACCTCGGATTCAGGAGGAGCAATGCGGATTCCGTCCCGGTCGTGGAACAGCGGACCAGCTCTTTACCCTTGCGGAGCTGCTGAGGGGGTCATGGGAGTATGACCTGCCAGTCTACATGTGTTTTGTGGATCTGGAGAAGGCCTATGACCGTGTCCCCCGAGGGGCTTTGTGGGTTGCACTGCGGGAGTATGGGGTCGCGGGCTCGTTGCTACGAGCCGTTCGGTCCCTGTACGACCAAAGTGAGAGCTGTGTCCGCATACTCGGCACTAAGTCAGACACGTTTCCGGTGGGTGTTGGACTCCGCCAGGGCTGCCCCTTGTCGCCAATCCTGTTTGTGGTTTTCATGGACAGGATTTCAAGGCGCAGTCGTGGTGGGGAGGGTTTTCGGTTTGGGAGCCTCGGGATCGCATCTCTGCTTTTTGCGGATGATGTGGTTTTGTTGGCGTCCTCAGACCGTGACCTCCGGCACGCACTGGAGCGGTTTGCAGCCGAGTGTGAAGCGGCAGGGATGCAGATCAGCACCTCCAAGTCCGAGGCCGTGGTTCTCTGCCGGAAACCGGTGGACTGCTCCCTCCGGGTTGGGAGGGAGTTGCTTCCCCAAGCGAAGGAGTTTAAGTATCTCTGGATCTTGTTCGCGAGTGATGGGAAAATGGAGTGAGAGATGGACAGGCGGATTGGTGCGGCGTCAGCAGTAATGCGGGCGTTGTACTGGATCGTCATGGTGAAGAGGGAGGTGAGCCGTAAAGCAAAGCTCTCGATTTACCAGTCCATCTACGTTCCAACCCCCACCTATGGTCATGAGCTTTGGGTAGTGACCGAAAGATCAAGATCGTGGATACAAGCGGCCAAAATGAGCTTCCTCCGTAAGGTGGCTGGGCTCAGCCTTAGAGATAGGGTGAAGAGCTCAGACATCCGGAGGGAGCTCGGAGTAGAGCTGCTGCTCCTTCGCATCGAAAGGAGCCAGTTGAGGTGGTTTGGCCATCTGATACGGATGCCTCCAGGGATACTTCCTTTGGAGGTTTTCTGAGCATGTCCGTCTGGGAGGAGACCCCGGGGTAGACCCAGAATTCGCTGGAGGGATTACATTTCTCGTCTGGCCTCGGAACGCCTCGGTATCCCCCAGGAAGAGCTGGAAAGCGTTGCTGGGGGGAGGGACGTCTGGAGCGACCTGCTTTGCCTGCTGCCTCCGCGATAAGGAAAATGGATGGATGGATGAATTTTAATCTCACATTTGGTTCATTTTCCCCACAGATGTTCACATCACATATGATCAGTTCTCAGACTGTTTAAAGTCTAGAATTCAGCTTCAGTCTGTTTTCTACCGTTGTGTGGCTCTGAAATGGTGACATTTTGTTGACTTTTATTTCTACATTTTCTTCAAATATAACATGTCTTTCTGAGCTGCTGACAGGTTTTGGAGTCCTGATAGTAAAAAAGGTTTTTGTCTGCAGAACTGCTCATGTTTAAACCTGCAGTCTGGAACCTTTGCCTCCCCCTTCTGGCAGTGACAGTAATTACACCAACACTCCACTGTCTTGCACATTTGAGACACTTCGGCTTCAGGGAGGAATGAACATTTGTGCATTTTTCTTTCATGTTTATACTGATGTTACAGAAGCCTGTGTTGCCCTGTACATGTTTAAAGTTGTAAACCATGAGGTGAATATCTGTAAAACGCCCCCTGCAGGTTAAAAGCTCAAACTGCTGCCTTCTCTGTGATTGTAAATCTACTTTATTGTCCTTGTTTGACCTTAAACGGCTGAATAAACCTTGTTGTTGCAGTTTCTCAGTTTAAAACTGATGCATTTTTTTGGGAACTCCAAGCGTCTCCGTCACAGAAGTGTGGTTCTCCTCTTCCATTCTCATATATCTTTATTTCCTTTCAGCTTTTCCCTTCAGGGGTTGCCACAGCCAATCAATTGCCTCCATCTAACCCTGTCTGCTGCATCCTCTTCTCTCACACCAACTACCTTCATGTCCTCTTTAACCACATCCATAAACCTCCTCTTTGGTCTTCCTCTAGGCCTCCGGCCTGGCAGTGGGAAACTCGGCATCCTTCTACCAATATATTCACTCTCTCTCCTCTGGACATGTCCGAACCATCTCAGTCTGGCCTCTCTGACTTTATCTCCAAAGCCTCTAACATGTGCTGTCCCTCTGATGTACTCATTCCTGATCCTATCCATCCTGGTCACTCCCAAAGAGAACCTCAGCATCTTCAGTTCTGCTACCTCCAGCTCTGCCTCCTGTCTTTTCCACAGGGACACTGTCTCCAGACCAAACAACATGGCTGGTCTCACCACAGTTTTGTAAACCTTTCCTTTCATTTTAGCTGAAACTCTTCTATCACAAATCACGCCTGACACTTTTCTCCAGCCGTTCCAGCCTACCTGTACACGCTTCTTCACCTCTTTTCCACACTCTCCATTGCTCTGGACTGTTGACCCTAAGTACTTAAAATCCTCCACCGTCTTGATCTCTTCTCCCTGTAATCTCACTCTTCCACTTGGGTCCCTCTCATTCACACACAGATACTCCGTCTTGCTGCAGCTAACCTTCATTCCTCTCCTTTCCAGGGCAAACCTCTATACCTCTAGCTTCTCCTCCACCTGTTCCCTGCTCTCACTACGGAGCACAATGTCATCTGCAAACATCATAGTCCATGGAGACTCCTGTCTAACCTCGTCTGTCATCCTGTCCATCACCATAGCGAACAAGAAGGGGCTCAGAGCTGATCCCTGATGTAGTCCCACCTCCACCTTGAACTCCTGTGTTACTCCTACAGCACACTTCACCACTGTCTTACGGTCCTCATACATGTCCTGTACCACTCTAACATACTTCTCTGCCACTCCAGACTTCCTCATACAAAACCACAGTTCCTCTCTGGGCACCCTGTCACAAGCTGTCTTCAGATCTACAAAGACACAATGCAGCTCCTTCTGACCTTCTCTGTACTTCTCTATCAACATCCTCAAAGCAAATATTGCATCTGTTGTACTCTTTCTTGGCATGAAACCATACTGCTGCTCACAGATGTTTACCTCTGTCCTTAGCCTAGCTTCAACTACTCTTTCCCATAACTTCATCGTATGGCTCATCAGCTTTATTCCTCTGTAGTTTCCACAACTCTGCACATCTCCCTTGTTCTTAAAGATGGGCACCAGCACAGTTCTCCATTCCTCGGGCATCTTCTCACTATCCAAGATCCTGTTGAACAACCCAGTCAGAAACTCTACTGCTACCTCTCTGAGACACTTCATACCTCCACAGGTATATCATCAGGACCAAGTGCCTTTCCACTCTTCGTCCTCTTCAATGCCCTCCTCACTTCATCCTTACTAATCTTTGCTACTTCCTGGTCCACAACAGTCACCTCTTCTACTCTTCATTCTCTCTCATTTTCCTCATTCATCAACTCTTCAAAGTACTCTTTCCATCATTCCATCACACTATTGGCACCTGTCAACACACTTCCATCCTTATCCTTTATCACCCTAACCTGCTGCACGTCCTTCCCATCTCTGCCTCTCTGCCTTGCCAACCTGTACAGATCAGTCTCTCCTTCCTTACTGTCCAACCTAGAATATACACACGTGGACAAAATTGTTGGTACCCCTCAGTTAAAGAAGGAAAAACCCACAATTCTCACTGAAATCACTTGAAACTCACAAAAGTAACAATAAATAAAAATTTATTGAAAATTAAATAATCAAAATCAGCCATCACTTTTGAATTGTTGATTAACATAATTATTTAAAAAAACAAACTAATGAAATAGGGCTGGACAAAAATGATGGTACCCATAACTTAATATTTTGTTGCACAACCTTTTGAGGCAATCACTGCAATTAAACGATTTCTGTATTTGTCAATGAGCGTTCTGCAGCTGTCAACAGGTATTTTGGCCCACTCCTCATGAGCAAACAGCTCCAGTTGTCTCAGGTTTGATGGGTGTCTTCTCCAAATGGCATGTTTCAGCTCCTTCCACATATGTTCAATGGGATTCAGATCTGGGCTCATAGAAGGCCACTTTAGAATAGTCCAACGCTTTTCTCTCAGCCATTCTTGGGTGTTTTTGGCTGTGTGTTTTGGATCGTTGTCCTGTTGGAAGACCCATGACCTGCGACTGAGACCAAGCTTTCTGACACGAGGCAGCACATTTCTCTCCAGAATGCCTTGATAGTCTTCAGATTTCATCGTACCTTGCACACTTTCAAGACACCCTGTGCCAGATGCAGCAAAGCAGCCCCAAAACATTACTGAGCCTCCTCCATGTTTCACCATAGGGACAGTGTTCTTTTCTTCGTATGCTTGGTTTTTGAGTCTACGAACATAGAGTTGATGTGCCTTACCAAAAAGCTCCAGTTTGGTCTCATCTGTCCAAAGGACATTCTCCCAGAAGCTTTGTGGCTTGTCAACATGCATTTTTGCAAATTCCAGTCTCGCTTTTTTATGAGTTTTTTTCAGCAGTGGTGTCCTCCTTGGTCGTCTCCCATGAAGTCCACTTTGGCTCAAACAACGACGAATGGTGCGATCTGACACTGATGTACCTTGGCCTTGGAGTTCACCTTTAATTTCTTTGGAGGTTGCTCTGGGCTCTTTGGATACAATTCGAACGATCCGTCTCTTCAATTTGTCATCAATTTTCCTCTTGCGGCCACGTCCAGGGAGGTTGGCTACTGTCCCGTGGGTCTTGAACTTCTGAATAATATGAGCCACTGTTGTCACAGGAACTTCAAGCTGTTTAGAGATGGTCTTATAGCCTTTACCTTTAAGATGTTTGTCTATAATTTTTTTTCCGGATGTCCTGGGACAATTCTCTCCTTCGCTTTCTGTTGTCCATGTTCAGTGTGGTACACACCTTTTCACCAAACAGCAGGGTGACTACTTGTCTCCCTTTAAATAGGCAGACTGACTGATTATGAGTTTGGAAACACCTGTGATGTCAATTAAATGACACACCTGAGTTAATCATGTCACTCTGGTCAAATAGTTTTCAATCTTTTATAGAGGTACCATCATTTTTGTCCAGGCCTGTTTCATTAGTTTGTTTTTTTTAATAATTATGTTAATCAACAATTCAAAAGTAATGGCTGTTTTTGATTATTTAATTTTCAATAATTTTTTATTTATTGTTACTTTTGTGAGTTTCAAGTTATTTCAGTGAGAATTGTGGGTTTTTCCTTCTTTAACTGAGGGGTACCAACAATTTTGTCCACGTGTGTAAGTCATCGTAAGCCCATTGTTTGGCCTTTGCCACCTCTACTTTCACCTTACGCTGCATCTCCCTGTACTCCTGTCTACTTTCTTCAGTCCTCTCAGTGTCCCACTTCTTCCTTGCTAACCTCTTTCTCTGGATCCACTCCTGCACCTCCTCATTCCACCACCAAGTCTCCTTATCTCCTTTCCTTCCAGATGACACACCAAGTACTCTCCGACCTGTCTCCCTGATTCCATTTGCTGTAGTTGTCAAGTCATCTGGAAGCACCTCCTGACCATCCAAAGCCTGCCACAACTCTTTCCTGAAAGTCATACAACACTCTTCCTTTTTCAGCTTCCACCATTTGGTCCTCTGCTCTGCCTTTGCCCTCTTCATCTTCTTCACCACCAGGGTCATCATACACACCACCATCCTATACTGTTTGGCTACACTCTCATCTACCACTACTTTGCAGTCACTGATCTCCCTCAGATTACACCGTCTACACAAGATGTAGTCTACCTGTGTGCTCCTAATTCCACTCTTATAGGTCACCCTATGTTCCTGCCTCTTCTGGAAGAAAGTATTCACTACAGCCATTTCCATCCTTTTTGCAAAGTCAACCACCATCTGTCCTTCTGCGTACCTCTCCTGGATACCAAACCTGCCCATGACCTCCTCATTATCTCTGTTTCCTGCACCAACATGTCCGTTGAAGTCTGCACCAATGACAACTCTCTCACTTCTAGGGATGCTCTGCATCACTTCATCAAGGTCCAACCAGAATTTCTCCTTCTCCTCCAGCTCACATCCTACCTGTGGAGCATACCCACTAACAACACTGAACATCACACCTTCGATTTCTAGCTTCAGGCTCATCACTCGATCTGACACTCTTTTTACCTCCAGGACATTCCTAACAAACTCCTCTTTCAAGATCACTCCTACTCCATTTCACTTCCTATCGACACCATGATAGAACAACTTGAACCCTGCTCCTAAACTTCGAGCTTTACTACCTTTCCACCTGGTCTCCTGGACACACAGTATGTCCACCTTCCTCCTCTGCATCATGTCAACCAGCTCTCCACCTTTTCTTGTCATAGTTCCAACATTCAAAGTCCCTACTCTCAGTCCTAGACTCTTGGTGTTCCTCTTCTCTCTCTTCCTACGAGCACACCTTCCTCCCCTCCTTCTTCGACCAATAGTAGTCCATTTTCCACCGGCACCCTGTAGGTCGACAGCACCGATGGCGGTCGTTGTTAATCCGGGCCTCGACCGATCCGGTATGGAAGTCATACATTTCCATTCTCATATATATAAAACCAAATTATACAGTGTGCAGGAAAACATGCAGTATGTATGCATACTATAAGAATTAGTACCTACTGTATACTGCAGTATGCACTTAAAGTAAACAGAACAAGTATGTAATTGATCCTACAATCTAAATAAACCACCAACTCATCATTTCATTCATTCAACAATGGAAACTCATTCAATTCAATTTTATTTTATTTTATTTGTACAGCACTAATTACAGATCAAATTGTCTCAAGATGCTTTACAGAACCCATATGCCTGAACCCCCAGAGCAAACCCTAAGGTGACAGTGGTAAGAAAAAATTCCCTTTTAACAGGAAACCTTGAAAGCAGAACCCAGCTCTTTATATGGGAGGACCCATCTGCTGCTGTCCAGCAGGTTGAGAGGGACAGAAGAGGTAGAGAGGTAGAAGGAAGGGGAGATGGAGGGACGGGAGAAGAGTAAGGGACAGACGTACTGAGATCTGACTGTTGATGTTGATCCACAGAGTGGACCAGCAGAACTCAGAGGTTCCCAGAGTTCAGTCTGGCCAGCAGCATCACCTGGACTCCATATTCATGGTGAGTTCATGGACAACAAGTTCTTCTCCATCTGTTGTGTTCAGGCGTCTCCATGCTGATCTTTGTAGACCAATGGACTGTCAGTGTGTCCAACATGGATCTGATGTTTGGCTCCATGATTTCACTCTGATGGACTCATTCACACATTTCTCTGTTCCAGCTGCTGGAGGACAACATGGTGACTTTTGTGAAGAAAGAGCTGAAGAAGATACAGAATGTTCTGAATCCAGGTTACCCAGAATGCTCAGAGAGGCAGAGGGAGGATGAGGAGGAGTTGAAGAGTAATGATGAAGAGCAGAGGTGCAGCAGAGAGATGTTTATGCAGATCACAGTGTTGTTCCTGAGGAGAATGAAGCAGGAGAAGCTGGCTGACAGTAAGTGGATTTGTGTAAACACTGAAGCTGCTGATCAACAATACAATGACTTTATTAATCCCCAAAGGGAAATTCAATTGTCTGGGTTCTCATCTGTTTAATTTTGAATCAAATAGTCTGATTGCTGATTGCAAGAAAGTTTTTCTGAATCTTTCAGTCTTGCAGCGCAGGGATAAGTGCCCGTCACTCCACCTCATCCTCCAATATGTTCAATCTGATTCCAACTACAGAGCCAACTTTTTTAATCAGTTTTTTCAGATGCCTTGCATCCTTGTTTTTTATTCTGCCTCACCAGCAGACTGCAGCATAAAACAGGACACCTGCTATCACAGACTGATAAAACATCTGCAGCATCTGACTGCAGATGTCTAGTGATCAAAGTTTTCTGAGGCAATAAAGTCAGCTCTGGCCCTTCTTGTAGATCAACTCTACGTTTGTAGACCAGTCTAACTTATTATCAAGGTGGACCCTTAAATAATTAATTATACGATGTCACAACCTCGATGTCCACCCCACAAGTGTTGACTGGCTGAAGAGGGGGTTTGGATCTGCGGAAATCTATGATCATTTCCTTTGTCTTTGAGGCGTTGAGTAGCAGCAGTTTTTGTGACTCCAGTCACTGAAGGCACTTATCAGATCCCTGTATTCAGCTTCATGTCCATTTCTGATACATGCCACGATAGCAGTGTCATCAGAGTATTTCTGAATGTGGCAGGACTCAGTGCTGGATTTAAAGTCAGATGTATACAGAGTGAACAGGAATGGAGCCAGGACTGTTCCTTGTGGAGCCCCAGTACTACTCATTAATGTCTCAGGAACACAGTTCCCCAGCCTGACAAACTGTGGCCTTCCTGTCAGGTAATCTGTAATCCATGAAACACAGGAAGGATCCACTCCCATCTCTGTGAGCTTGTCTTTGAGGATGGTGGTTTGGATTGAGTTGAATGCATTTGAAAAATCAAAGAACATGGTTCTCACATAAACTCCAGGTTCCTCTAGATGAGACAGGGCACGGTGAAGCATGAAGAGGATGGCATCATCCACTCCAATGTGTTCTTTGTAAGCAAACTGCAAGGAATGGAGTTTGTCTTTGACCTCAAGCCTCAGGAGATGTAAAACCAGCCGCTCCAGAGTTTTCATGATGTGTGAGGTCAGAGCAATAGGTCTGTAGTCATTTAGTTCGGCCGGACATTTGATTTTTGGTACTGGTACAATACAGGATGTTTTCCATAGATCAGGCACCCGCCCCAGCTGTAGACTTATTAAAATACTACTTATTAAAATACTGAATTTTGATGTGGACTTTATTCAACAGTTTTCATGTTTGTTTTTAACAGACAACATCCTGAATAAATGAACACTTTTTTCTGTGATTTTTTTTCCCAGATTATATGTAAAAAAAATTGTAACACAAAAAATGCTTAAAAAATTGCTGTAACACAGCAAATTTGTAAATTAAGTGTTAAAACGTATCATTTTTAACTGTTAATACACATAATTTGTATTTAAGATGAGAACAAATTTCTGTAAAATAATCAGATTTGTTGCTGATTTACATACAGCAAAAATGTTGTAAAAGAATGAATTACTATTAATTAAAATATAGATTTTTGATGTGGACATTATTTACAGTTGAACATGGAAGTTAATACTTTTCTGGGATTTTACTAGATATTGTTTGTAATTTACAAAACAAACAGAACTGGTTGTAAAATAATGATCATTTTTTACAGTCATGGTATCATGTGAACATTAACGGGGAAATCTGTGTTTGTTTTGTTTCTTGTGAACTTAATTTCATGAGTTGAGTGAACTCTGAGCTGTTCATTCATTCAACTCAATATTTGAAGAAAAAATGCCTCAAGTTCTACAAATTCATGTTTTTAAGTTCTAAAGTGGTCTGAAAAGAAAAATGAGACATTTTAAGTTCAAATAATTAGTAATTAGTAAAACTGCTGTATTTCTCTAAAGTAAACTAGAACAGATGAGTTGATGTGACTGAATGAATTCCTGATGTTTTACAGTGCAGTAACATGGTCCAGTCAGAGTCTCTACACACCAGCTGCTGCTGCTTCAACATCTGGATCATCAGGACACACTTCATCCTCTCAGCACAAACACCGTCCTGATCAGCATCACTTCCATCTGCAGAGAGAAGAAGAAAGAGCAGAGGAGATCAATGAGTTTGATCAGCAGCTCATCAGGACTTCAGTCGTGTTCAGAGCAGCAGCTTCATGTTAACGTGTTGGAGTGAACACACTGAGCTCCAAGCTCACACACTGCAAGAAAAGCCAGACTATCAGTCCTGTGAATTACAGAAAACCTACCAAGTTCATGGCAGTTATCAGCAGTTCACAGGCTGTGAACTCCAGGTTTGTCTGTGATGTAAACTGCTGTAAACAGATCCTGATGTGGGGTTGGGGGGTGGGTGTGTGGGGCAAGAGGGGCATGAGACTTCACACCTAGGGCATTACAGAGGAGTGAAAAACTAATTAGCATCTGGTCTGTCTGTCTAGTGTTACTCAGGACACCCACTGGATGAAACGAGACAAATCAGATCATTTTACCCTCTGCCACCCCTACCCTATTCCCATATGACTTTTCTTTTTTTTCCGTTTCTTAAGACAGGTGGCGCGCTACACAGTGCAGCAGCCTGAGCTGCCATTGGAGCGGCTCAAATGCACTTTCGTTGTATACGAAAGTGTGCAATGATAATAAAATTGATTCTGATTCTGATTCTGATTCATGACAGACAAAAAAAACATGTCATGATTGGTTGATAGATCTGTTCCTATTGGTCAGCCCCTGGACCATGAAACCTAAAGGTGAGTGTCCACTAGATGTGATTTTCCTGCATGTAAACACGACACATCTGAAAATCACTCACATGGTGGGCGGTCAGTAGCAGAGCACAACATTGTCACATGACAGCACTCGAGCAACAGCTGATCACTACGTGGTCATGTGACCGAGCTTTCAGCTTGATGGTCCAGCAGACAAGTCGGAAAAACACAGCGGCTTGGAAGCAAACGTTCTTCAAATCTTCAGCAAAAAGTATTTCTGAAAGCATTTGAGGTGAGAAATAAGCTGTGCAGCAGCTGTTCACTGAAGCTCAAACATTGTCATGTGACAATTTTGTGGCTCTCTAGTGACGTCCACCATGAGTGTGATTTTCAGATGCAGTTCGTTTACATGCAAGAAAATCACATCTAGTGGACACGTGGCAAAACACACCATGACAACAAGCTTGTGGCTCCTCTGATTGGCTGACTGCTGTCTCTGTGTTTCTGCCTCCATTCTGCTCTCACAGCTTCACTGAGAAGCTGCAGGTTTACAGGAGACACTGGATCTTTGCTTTGATACTGACTGTGTTTAGTAGAAAACTGCTGGAAGCAGCAGAGACTGATGGAACCTTCTACTGACCTCAGAGCCTTCAGGCTGCAGTCTGGACTCTCCACAAGATCTAACAGATGTTTGACTGATGAATCCTGCAGGTTGTTCTCACTCAGGTCCAGAAATATCAGATGGGAGGGGTTGGACTTCAGAGCTGAGACCAGAGAATCACAGCTGATCTCTGACAAACTGCAGCTCCTCAATCTGAATAAAGAACAAAACATGTGTATAAAATCATTGATGATCCATCAGATGTGTTCAGGTTCTGAATGTGCAGATCAACATTACTTTGTCCTCATCAATCAGCTTTTCTCTAAAAGCAGCAGAGTGACTTTGTCCTTCTCTTATTGTGGATCATCATCATGTCAGCCTTCTACACACATCATCCACATGTCAGCACAACATTCATCCACCTATTCATGTCCACACATCAATAACATGCTGCATCATCAACAGGATCAGGATCAGTCAAATAAAACTCAACTCAACACAAACCAAAGAAATATTTCTACTACAGTCAGTAAACTTTGTATAAACTGATCTGAGTTCAGAGGATCTTCTGGATCCAGATGTGACTCTTTAGTGTAAATTACAAACATTCATTTATTTTAACAACTAACACTGAACATTTTCTAAATTTTCTGCAGAAAGCACACAACTGTTGTCACAAAAATATGAACCAGAGCAGATTTACAGCTTCATGGATGGAAGTTCTGTTGAACATAAATGAGCTTCAGTTGTCATTAAACACATCAGATCTACAACAGTAACAGACAGACAGTGAACTGACATCAGAGTCTTCAGGATGCAGTCTGGACTCTCCAGAAAACCACTCAGATGTTTCACTCCTGAATCCTGCAGGTTGTTGTAGCTCAGGTCCAGATGTTCCAGATGGGAGGGGTTGGACTTCAGAGCTGAGACCAGAGAATACAGCTGATCTCTGACAAACTGAAGTTCTGTAATCTGAATAAAGAATAAAAGATTTGAGTCGAGGAGACAAAGTTCCTGCTTGAAATCATTCAGAGTTTCATCATGAGTTCAGAGCTGAAGAAGCTTCAGAATGTCCAAGTTTACAAAATGGAAACTCCAAACAGCTGAAGCCAACAGGATGCAGCTTCAAACAGTCCAGCAGAAGCAGTGAAGAAGAGCTCTCATTAATATTAATGACAACATGCTGCTGCTTCAATTAAGACGGAGTGACTTCTGTCATGATTCCTCCCTCTCCTGCTCGGCAATCAGACAATCACCAGCGGCTGTGACAAAGCGTGGCTGCGCCCAATCTGTAATCAGCGCAGCATAAAGCCTGATTCTCTCTGCCACTCCAATGCCAGTTCATTGTTCTCATTTACCCTGCGACACGGACACTCAGCTGCATCCTGTTCATGCCAGACCACGCGCTCTATTTCTCCGTTTATCATCTCCTACACATTGCTTCCTGGACTCAGCTCACTCATTCGGACTTTGTACCTGTTTTCCCTGTCATCGGTTCACCCCCTGCATCGGCTCTGTCAGTTCTCCCCCCTCATCTACCCATCAGATACTGGACTGGACTTTCCGTAAGCCTCCTTCCCTTTTTTGATTTAGCTTAGCATAGGTTCTGTTACCCTCGGCCCTAGGGTCCGCCTTCTGTTACTTTAGTTTAGTTTTTCCTCCCTGTTGTTTTCCTCCGGCTTTCTCAATTCAGTGTTTTCTGTTCATTTACACTTTTCTTATTAAATCATAATTTACTTCTCCACCCTGTCTAAGCCTGCTGCTTGGGTTCTCCCCTTTGTTGTGTGACAACTTCAGCTCTGAAACTCTGCAGCTCCACCAGTGGCTCCATCCACACAAACTCATGCTGAGCAACAAACACAAGAAAAAACACTGTGACATTTGCATTTGTACAGTGCAGCAATGGATGTACAAATGGCGCTTCCCCTACTTTTTCAACTCTTTTTTTCGGAACTCTTAAGTTTGTCAGTTGGCGACCCGTTCAAACACGGCGCCATTGTTTACAGTCGGGGGACCAGCTGTTGGCACTGAGCCAGACCAGGCAGTCGTGGTGGGACAGATTAACCCTTTGGGCGCCAGAGTTTTTTCAATAAAATATTCAGTTTTGATATCATTTAAAGGTTGTAACTTGAAAATGGTTGGAGATAAAGGCAAACTGTAAATGAGAAAAATCATCAGTATGACCCAAAGTTTGTGATGGGAGTAAATTCACTCATCTAATTTGCATATTATGATGTCACCAGATGGCGGACATATGGATTGCATAACTTTATTGATGTTTATCGACCAAGATGGCATTGTTTGGCTCAGAATTTGTCAGATCCCTGTCTCCATGATACCCAACAGGCTTATCAAAATGTCTGATCCACTTGTGATACCCTTCCTCATCTGTCAAGCAAACCCAGCCATCATCATCGTCATTTACGACGGGGCCGTGAATGCCACTGCAGCCTCCACCATTATTATCAGTGCATTTTCTCCCGTGTCTGCTGCTATTTCCGCATTTTTTTTTCAACCCCCGCTATCCCCCTCATCCTTAGCGGTGTTCTGATCACCCCTGCTACACCCACCACGTCCCCTCTTGCCACCCCGGACCCCGTGAAGCAAAGCATCGGTTCCAGTATGTGCTGCTTGTGGACTGTCATGGTGCACCCACCCGCTGCCGTTACGCACAGACGCAACGTCACTTTCTCTCTCACTGGACGACTGAACATCTTCATCAGAGGGTGAATATTTCTCTTCGGAATCTGAGTAAGCCATTATTTGACAAAGTACTTTGTCAGTGTTGACCAGACCTCTCGGTACGGTGAGTTTTCTCACTCTAAAATGCGTCGTCTTGCGCTCTGTTACGCTCCAACGGCGAGTCTCGTCTCCTCGGTTTTCAAACTCTGTAAACTCCTAAACTTTGAATGAAAACACGCCCGCAACTGATGCTCAGATTGAAGTTTCAGATGTCCGCCATCTCCTGGTATAAAGTATTAACTGCATGAGGCAGTATATTTGAAGCTGTGGCTTTATGTTCAGCAATGTTGCTTGTCGCAATATTGCGACTTTGGCGCTTAAAGGGTTAAGCGAGATCCCAGCGGAGCTCCGGAGAAGGAGGAGAGGATGCAGAACAGAAGCGAAGCACCGGGAGAAGAGGAGACGCTACAAGCTGTCCGTTCCATCCGTAATAATGGGAAATGTCAGATCTCTCCCGAACAAGATGAATGAGTTGGCGGGGCTGACCAGGGAGCAGTGGGAGTATAGGGAGAGTGGCCTCTTGATGTTTACCGAGACATGGCTGAACGAACGGACTCCAGACTCAGTCCTAATTCTGGATGGTTTTCATCTCGTCAGAGCAGACCAAGACGTGATGGAGAGCGGTAAGAGGAAGGAAGGGGGTCTGGCGATGTATGTGAATGAGAGATGGTGTATTGTTGGGCACATTAGCGTAAAACAGCGGCTTTGCACTAAGGATGTTGAATTACTGGCTGTCAGCCTGCGTCTGTTCTATCTGCCCCGGAAGTTTTCACATGTAATAGTGGTTACTGTGTACATCCCACCCTCGGCTGATGCAGCAGCAGCCTGTGAACTCATCCACAGTGAAGTGTCCCAGCTGCAAACATCTCACCCTCAGTCTCTTATTATCATCTCAGGAGACTTTAATCATGCATCGCTCTCTGCCATTCTCCCCATGTTCACTCAGTACGTGACGTGCAAGACTAGAGACAGTAAAACCCTGGACCTACTGTATGCAAACATCAAAGATGCATACAGCTCCTCACCCCTCCCCTCGCTGGGCAGCTCAGATCACAACCTGGTGAGGCTGCAGCGCATTTACATACCTATGGTGAAGAAATAACCCCCCACCATAAGGTATGTGAAGAGGTGGTCTGAGGAGGCCACTGAGGCGCTGCAGGACTGTTTCGAGACCACAGACTGGGATGTGCCTGTGTGGTCTACACATGACATTGATGCACTAACAGACAATATCACTGAGTACATTAACTTCTGTGCAGAGAACATCGTACCGACCAGGAGAGTACGGTGTTTCTCTAACAGCAAACCCTGGGTGACCTCAGAACTGAAGACCCTGCTGAAGGAGAAGAGGAAGGTTTTTGGATCTGGGGACAAAGAGGAGCTGAGGAGGGTGCAGAAGGAGATCAAGGCGGACAAGGCCAGCTACAAGACCAAGATGGAATCTCACCTGAAGGATAATAACACGAGGGAGCTCTGGAAAGACCTGAGATCCATCTCTGGCTGCAGCGGAGGCCATGAGAGGGGAGCTGCAGCAGGAGACCAGGAGTGGGTCAATGAGCTGAATCTGTTCTTTAACAGGTTTGACTCTGCTCCCACTCCTCCCCCTCTCATCAAAGCACTGACCAGCCAGCTCCTTCTTCACACCTCAGTTCGAGACCACCAACAGCACCTCTCCTCCTCCCCCCACCCTCCACCACCTCTGGACTCCACATACAGCCCCACCACCTCTCCCTGTCTCACCCACCACCACCACCACCACCATCACCCCCTCTCCTGACATCCTCCTCCACCCCAAGCCTCTCCATAACAGCTGATCAGGTGAGAAGTGAGTTAAAAAAGATCAAGACTAGGAAAGCCGCAGGTCCTGATGGAATCAGCTCCAGACTCCTCAGAGACTGTGCAGACCAACTCTGTCAGGTGCTGCTCCACATCTTTAACCTGAGCCTGAGTCTGGAGAGGGTTCCCGTGTAGTGGAAGACTTCCTGCCTGGTTCCTGTCTCAAAGACCAGGAACCCCAGGGAGCCAAACCACTTCAGACCTGTGGCCCTCACTTTTCATCTGATGAAGACGATGGAGAGGATCATCCTCAGGAACCTCCGTCCCCTGGTGAGCCCACATCTGGACCCACTGCAGTTCGCTTACCAACCGAACATTGGAGTGGATGATGCAGTCGTCTACCTGACTCACCTGGAGGACACCGGCAGCACTGTGAGTGTCATGTTCTTTGACTTCTCCAGTGCTTTTAACACAATCCAGCCTTCTCTGCTCAGGGTGAAGCTTGAGGGAGCAGGAGTAGACAGTCACCTGGCTGCTTGGACCATCGACTACCTCACCAACAGACCACAGTACATGAGACTTCAGGACTGTGTTTCTGATGTAGTGGTCAGCAGCATGGGGGCCCCACAGGGGACAGTGCCCTCTACCTTTCTCTTTACCCTGTACACATCGGACTTCCTCTACAACTCTGAGAGCTGTCACCTCCAGAAATTCTCTGATGATACAGCCATTGTTGGGGGTGTGTCTAATGGGGACGAGCTGGAGTACAGGACGGTCATCTCTGACTTTGTCGACTGGTGTGAGCAAAACCATCTGCAGCTCAATGTCACTAAGACGAAGGAGATGATCATCGACTTCCACAGGAGGAGGACACCTCAGCCTGCACCAGTGAACATCCAGGGTTTGGATATTGAGATAGTGGACTCATACAAATACCTGGGTGTTCACCTCAACAACAAACTGGACTGGTCACACAACATAGAGGTCCTGTACAAGAAGGGCCAAAGTCGTCTCCACCTGCTGAGGAGACTGAGGTCCTTTGGAGTGTGCAGGACTCTGCTCCGGACATTCTATGACTCCATGGTAGCGTCTGCTGTTTCTATACAGTGGTCTGCTGGGGAGCAGGGAGCACTGAAAGGGACAGAAAGAGACTGAACAGACTGGTGAGGAGGGCTGGTTCTGTGCTGGACTGTTCCCTGGACACAATAGAGGAGGTGGGTGAGAGGAGGATGTTGACAAAGCTCACATCCATCAGGGACAATCCCTCTCACCCACTGCATGACACTGTGGAGTCTCAAAGTAGCTAATTCAGCAGTAGACTGAGACACCCAACCTACACACGTGGACAAAATTGTTGGTACCCCTCAGTTAAAGAAGGAAAAACCCACAATTCTCACTGAAATCACTTGAAACTCACAAAAGTAACAATAAATAAAAATTTATTGAAAATTAAATAATCAAAAACAGCCATTACTTTTGAATTGTTAACATAATTATTTAAAAAAACAAACTAATGAAACAGGCCTGGACAAAAATGATGGTACCTCTATAAAAGATTGAAAACTATTTGACCAGAGTGACATGATTAACTCAGGTGTGTCATTTAATTGACATCACAGGTGTTTCCAAACTCATAATCAGTCAGTCTGCCTATTTAAAGGGAGACAAGTAGTCACCCTGCTGTTTGGTGAAAAGGTGTGTACCACACTGAACATGGACAACAGAAAGCGAAGGAGAGAATTGTCCCAGGACATCCGAAAAAAATGATAGACAAACATCTTAAAGGTAAAGGCTATAAGGCCATCTCTAAACAGCTTGAAGTTCCTGTGACAACAGTGGCTCATATTATTCAGAAGTTCAAGACCCACGGGACAGTAGCCAACCTCCCTGGACGTGGCCGCAAGAGGAAAATTGATGACAAATTGAAGAGACGGATCGTTGGAATTGTATCCAAAGAGCCCAGAGCAACCTCCAAAGAAATTAAAGGTGAACTCCAAGGCCAAGGTACATCAGTGTCAGATCGCACCATTCGTCGTTGTTTGAGCCAAAGTGGACTTCATGGGAGACGACCAAGGAGGACACCACTGCTGAAAAAAACTCATAAAAAAGCCAGACTGGAATTTGCAAAAATGCATGTTGACAAGCCACAAAGCTTCTGGGAGAATGTCCTTTGGACAGATGAGACCAAACTGGAGCTTTTTGGTAAGGCACATCAACTCTATGTTCATAGACTCAAAAACCAAGTATACGAAGAAAAGAACACTGTCCCTACGGTGAAACATGGAGGAGGCTCAGTAATGTTTTGGGGCTGCTTTGCTGCATCTGGCACAGGGTGTCTTGAAAGTGTGCAAGGTACGATGAAATCTGAAGACTATCAAGGCATTCTGGAGAGAAATGTGCTGCCTTGTGTCAGAAAGCTTGGTCTCAGTCGCAGGTCATGGGTCTTCCAACAGGACAACGATCCAAAACACACAGCCAAAAACACCCAAGAATGGCTGAGAGAAAAGCGTTGGACTATTCTAAAGTGGCCTTCTATGAGCCCAGATCTGAATCCCATTGAACATATGTGGAAGGAGCTGAAACATGCCATTTGGAGAAGACACCCATCAAACCTGAGACAACTGGAGCTGTTTGCTCATGAGGAGTGGGCCAAAATACCTGTTGACAGCTGCAGAACGCTCATTGACAAATACAGAAATCGTTTAATTGCAGTGATTGCCTCAAAAGGTTGTGCAACAAAATATTAAGTTATGGGTACCATCATTTTTGTCCAGCCCTATTTCATTAGTTTTTTTTAAAATAATTATGCTAATCAACAATTCAAAAGTGATGGCTGATTTTGATTATTTGATTTTCAATAAATTTTTATTTATTGTTACTTTTGTGAGTTTCAAGTGATTTCAGTGAGAATTGTGGGTTTTTCCTTCTTTAACTGAGGGGTACCAACAATTTTGTCCACGTGTGTACAAGATGGAACGCTATCGCAAGTCATTCATTCATCTGCTGCAAGACTTTATAACATCAGCATCACTGGCTGATGTTAACACAAAACTGGACTCTGTCACATCATCCCTTACCACATAATCTGCACAGTTCTCTCGTACTTCACATCATTCCATAAGCCACCTTTCCCATCCTACACTCCTGAACATATTGTGATTGTTATTATGATTATCATTATATTGTTGTTTATTGTTGCTCTACTGTATGATGTATGCTGCTGTAAAATGGGAAATTTCCCAGGACACAGGGAGTAATAAAGGATTATCTTATCTGACATTTATTTCACTTTCTGCTCACAGTCACACAAACACACAAGAAGGAAACGTGGACAAAATGAGGCTCCAGACTCTAAAATATCTTCATGTTGTGGAACCATGGAGACGTTTCCATCAGGACTCTACATTCACATCATTTCATTCTTCATCCATCTGTCACTGATAGTGGAAAGTGTCCATCACAGTTTTCAGAGGACCAGGTGACGTCTTCAAACTCTTTTCTCAAACACAAACATCTTCACTTTCAAATGACTCAAACCAGAGAAAAGAAGAAAATCAGCAGAAAGTGAAGCAGGAAATGTTCCCATTGCTCCTGATAAATGACTTCAACTCTTCATCAACTGTCACAACTTTCGCTGCTGGATTTTCTGCTCATTCAACAACTGATGGATCAGCTTCATGTTTCATCAGCAGATAAATCAAACGGCTGCATCTTGGATTTCAACATTTCACTTTCTCAAACATCACATGGATTCATTCAAGTGTTGAACCAGCAGATCCATCATCCATCCATTCTCTATACACCGCTTTATCCTCACTAGGGTCATGGGGGGTGCTGGAGTCTATCCCAGCTGACTCGGGTGAAGACAGGGGACACCCTGGACAGGTCACCAGTCTGTCACAGGGCTACATATACAGACAAACAATCACACTCACATTCACACCTACGGGTAATTTAGAGTTACCAATTAACCTCAGCATATTTTTGGACTGTGGGAGGAAGCCGGAGTACCCGGAGAAAACCCACGCATGCACAGGGAGAACATGCAAACTCCATGCAGAAAGATCCCAGGACCAGGCTGGGATTTGAACCGGGGATCTTCTTGCTGTAAGGCGAAAATGCTAACCACTACTCCACTGTGCGTCCCTGAACCAGCAGATGCTGAATATTCATTTCTGTCACTCAGGATGAAAAGCAGCTTCAACTAGAAAAGCACTCGGAGAGCGCATACCTCCGCCATGCCGTTTGTGTGTCTGTCTGTCTGTCCATCTGTGTGTGTGTGTGTGTGTCTGTTTGTCTGTTAACAGCATACCTCAAAAAGTCATGGATGGATTTTCACCAAATTTTTACAGGATGTCCGGAAGAGCAAGAGTAAGAATCGATTAGATTTTGGAGGTCTGTCCTTCGACCTTCAAAAAATTCCTGGATCCAGACGGTGATTCGGATCACCTCCAAAATCTAATCGATTCTTACTCTTGCTCTTCTGGACATCCTGTAAAATTTGGTGAAAATCCGTCCATGACTTTTTGAGTTATGCTGTTAACAGACAAACAGACAGACACACACACACACACACACACACACACACACACATGTTTGTACTTCTATCTTAGTGAGGACATCCATAGGCGTAATGCATTTCCTAGAGCCTTACCCTAACCTTAACCATCACAACTGTTTGCCTAAACTTAATCCTTACCCTAACCTTCACCCTCAAACATGGCTGTTTCAAAGTGAGGACCGGCCAAAATGTCCTCACTTTGTAAAAATGTCCTCACTTTGATAGTTAAATGCAGAAAATGGTTCTCACAATGTAGCAAGTACAAGAACACACACACACACACACACACACACAGACGGACAGACAGACAAACAAACTCCGGTGATTACATAATAAAAACAGCTGCTAGTTGCTGCTGTCACTTTGAATGAAAGAGAAACATGAGGTCAGATATGAGCTGAAGATCACGTGTGTCAGAGTTTCACAGTCAATTATTCACTGGAGGATTTTTCTGCTTTTATTCAGCTTTGAAATGTGCAGCTCAACATTTCTCTGCCACAGTCCAAGGACTAAAGCAGAGAAGAAGAAAACAGACGTTACCATGAAGATCCTCAGTGTGGATCAGTAGAACATCAGCCTGATGGCTGCAGTTTAGAGTCACCACAACTTTACATCACATTCATCTCAGCACACAAAGAAAACATGATGTCTGACCCCAGAGTCTTCAGGATGCAGTCTGGACTCTCCAGAAAACCACTCAGATGTTTCACTGATGAATCCTGCAGGTTGTTCCAGCTCAGGTCCAGATGTTCCAGATGGGAGGGGTTGGACTTCAGAGCTGAGACCAGAGAATCACAGCTGATCTCTGACAAACTGCAGTCCCTCAATCTGAATAAAGAATAAAAGATGTGTTTAAAATCATTGATGATCCATCAGATGTGTTCAGGTTCTGAATGTGCAGATCAACATTACTTTGTCCTCATCAATCAGCTTTTCTCTAAAAGCAGCAGAGTGACTTTGTCCTTCTGTTATTGTGGATCATCATCATGTCAGCCTTCTACACACATCATCCACATGTCAGCACAACATTCATCCACCTATTCATGTCCACACATCAAGCTGTAATGCAGGGATGTGCAGAGGTGGGGGGTGGGGGGGCTGAAACACCTGCCCTTTTGTCAAAGTTGTATTTTTAATTTCAGTTTAATTTTATTTGAATAAGTTTTTTATTTGTAAGTGTAAGTGTGTGTGTGTGTGTGTGTGTGTGTGTGTGTGTGTGTGTGTGTGTGTGTGTGTGTGTGTGTGTGTGTGTGTGTGTGTGTGTGTGTGTGTGTGCAAAAGCATTTGAGGCTCAAAATAATAAATAAAACAAAAATACTAATAACTCAGATCTACCCTCCACAGTCACATGATCTACGTCTCTCTCTGACGTGTCCTGAGCTCAGCGCTGCTCGTCTAGAAACCAGAGACCCGAGGGAGGACTTCAACAACTGATGGTCCTGATGGTCCAGTGAGGAGGTTCTGCAGCGTTATTCCTTTGAGTACGGTGTATTTTAGCAAGATGACTGATGAAGTGAAGTGAGCATCCTGTGTGTGTGTCTGACTCTAACACACCTCTCATCAGTTCTAGCTGCTAGTTAACCACACAGTGCTGAGAGGATAAAGTATGCCAGGCTTCTTTTTCTTTCTCTATGTTTCTGTTGTCATGGGCAAAGTGCATCAGAGAGATGTATTATTTTACTGTCAGTGAGCTGCAGTGTGTTTCCTGTTTCTAGAGGTAATGAGGCAGAGGTTATTTATTTCACTAAAACTATGGACATGAATTTTCACATCATTTTGGACTATTGCAGTATAAATACAATAACAATAATAATTAGAAGAATTTGAATTGTGATTTTGTCAACCTCTCATTTAAAGATATCAGTACTTGTTTATAACATTTGTATATAAAGACAAATTAAATATAATATGCATAAATATAAAATATAGAACTTTTATACCTTTGCTGTCTTGTGCAAAGTGGATAGTCAAACTGAATAAAAGCACAAACACATTTAAATACATGATTTATGTTTATTTTTTAACTTTATTATTAGCACTATGAATAATAAAGGGCAGATTATAAATCAGCATCATGGAGCAAATCCATGTCTATACAGTAAATGTCTGGAAAAGGTATGAAATTTAAAAGCAAGGACTCCAGGAAGAGTAGCCACAGTTAAACAGGCCAGTGTCTAATGGGGATCTAAATTCAACTTTAAAATAACAATTTGAAGGACTTGATGGTGGCCTTATGAGGGTTTGAACCACTGACCTTCTAATCAGCAGTCCAGAGACTTAACCATTGTGCCACTGCTTCCATGTTATATTCTACATGAATATGGGTTCCTACAATTCAGCTGGAATTATCAGGTATGTTTCTGTACGGTGTTTCACATTCATGCTCCATGTGCCCCCTTTAAACTTGGAGCACCTGCCCCTCCAAAGGCCTCTGCACAGCCCTGCTGTAATGAGCAGCAAAAGTCAAAACAGAACTCTGATTCACGTCACTTGACAAACAAAAATAGTCCTGATTTATGAACAAAATGCAATAAGATTTGGTTTGCAAACACTTTAAACAAATAAGGTACTTTTTAACAGCAGTATTTCCTTTACACAGCAGCAGTTAAAATATTTCTTTTAAACCTCAACTTAAACAATAATGGAGTCAAATTAGTGGTGGGACGACAATAAGACAGTTAATTAATTAGAGGCTTTGTGATTGTTTAATCTCCATTTATGGCATTTTTGTCAAATAACTATCTGACACAATAAGTAAAGTTAAAATTAAATTTTCCAAATTTCAAATAAACTTTGGTTGAGAATTGAATAGATGAATAGACATATACGTGAACTTAAAAACTAAAATGTTTGTTTCATTTACATTTATCTACATTTTTCATCTGTCTGCTACATTCACAGATTACTGCAAACTCAAAGTGACATTAGAGCAATTACATTTAACATTAGAAGATTTTTTGTTCACTCAAGCACTTTCAGTGTCTTCAAAAGTGGTCTATTATGGGATGGCTACACTGTTTGCCGGTACCAGGACTGTCATAGCTAACGTTAGCTCTGGTGCTAACAGCAACATGTTTTACATTGAAGTGATCTGTCGACTTTAAGTGCTGCAGTGATCAGAAAACTAAAACTACGCTTTTATCCAAGCTGCCATCGGTAAGATTTTTAAAAGAACATTTTCCAGCCAACAAGCTCAATGAGGTCTGGTCTTCCATCACTGTTCACCAAACTTTCTTGTGGCTGATTCACTCTGCTTCCTGTGCATCTTGTTCACGACTGGAAAACAGACTTTAGGTTCATTAGGTTCAGTGTTTCTGGTGTGACAGAAATTATGGAACTCAGAAAGGTGGGATTAAATTAAATGCATTATTTTTTTATGTGTTATTTTTTCTGTAACTAATTAATCAAAGTTATTGCATTAAAATCCAAGTAAAATCAACATAACGCTACAGAACTCTACTCTCCACGCCACCGGTCTCCACACTGACAGTGACCCAAAAACGAAGGATTCACTTCATGAGATCAGCTCACACTAACATCAGCTTCAGCTTCTGACTGACACTAATCAAGTCAAAGTCCACCAAAGTTCCATATAGTTGAATATATAGAAAAAGCATCTACAGACAGTGAACTGACCTGATAGTCTCCAGTTTACAGTTTGGACTCTGCAGTCCATCACAAAGATGCTTCACTCCTGAATCCTGCAGCTTGCTCAAGCTCAGGTCCAGTTCTATCAGATGGGAGGGGTTGGACTTCAGAGCTGAGGCCACGACTTCACAGTGACTCTCTGAGAGTTCACAGTCAGAAAGTCTGTCATGAGACATAAATGACAAAACATGTTATTATGAAAAACACTTTAGATTTCCTTCATGCATTTGAAGCAGAACATTTGGACACATCAGTGGTTCAGCTGATCTTCTCTGTGTTTGACATGAAACTGAATTCTCATCAGCCTCTCTCACACCTGCACACTTTGAATCTGGAATCATTTGATATAAATCTATAGAATGTAAATGTTGAATCTGCAGATGGAGGACAGAAGATGGAGTTCCATTCAGGCTTCCATACTGTCCACAGTCTGTCAGTGTGATCTGATCCCACATCTGACTCCACAAAGTTCTCAGGAGAACATCTGGATCAGGAGAACATTTTCTGTCCTGCTTTTACTGGATTCAGGATATTGTGACTGAGTTGAGCTCAGTGAACATTTGAAGTAGAAAGATGATGATGTCTCTGCTGTGGACCTGCTGCTGTCAGCTTCACCTCCATCACTCAACATTTACAGTCTGCTGTCAAACGCTACACAAACCAAACTGATCACTGGACAACATCACACCTGAACATCATTAATATGAACATCAGGAAACAGTCAGATGTGATGACAGACCACTGAGTCAACTTTTGTCCTCAATGTGATTTTACGAACTTCTGAAAAACTTGTTCAGCAAAAACACAAAGAACAAACCAGTAAAGTAGAATCATTTCCACCTGTTGGGACAGTCATTCTGCGTGTAAGAGTTGGAATAAACCGGCAAAACGGAGAAAAATGGAGACACAGTCGACAGACATATCTTTGACCTGCTTGTCACACTTTTGTGAATAGGCATAGGCCATTTATTGAATTGCGCACCGGTGTGTAGCCACATAGCCACGCCCACAATCCAAAACTGGGTCAATCGGGGACAAAGAACCAATCACACAACACCCCCACTTGTTCCCAACTGCCCAAGTATAAACAATAACACAGTGCATCACATTACCATACATAATTTACATCAAATACCAAATAGAAAAATCACAAATCTGTCGATTCTTATTTTTGTAACAGCTTTTGTAAAAATATCTGCCACCATTCTATCTGTCGGACAATATTTAATTGTAATTTTCCCATCACAAATCACAGAGCGGACAAAATGATATCGGATATCGATGTGCTTGCATCGTTGGCGACACACAGGGTTTTTTGATAAGGAAATAGCACCTTGATTGTCTTCAAAAATAGTAACAGGTGTATAGTCCACTCCATTGTCCATTCCAGTCAACAAATTAGTTAAATAAAGACTCTCCTGTGCAGTAGCTGATAAAGCCATATATTCAGCTTCACAAGTGGACAAAGCCACAGTGGGCTGTTTCTTTGACTTCCAGGAAATGACAGGTCCATTTTCTGCCAAACTAAAGCAGTAACCAGTCACACTACGTCTATCATTCTGATCTGCTCCCCAATCAGCATCACAGTAAGCAAAAAGTGATAGATTATCATGTTTCCTGTAACACAACTCCTGATCCACAGTGCCTTTTAAATATCTCAACACATGTTTAGCTGCAACCCAATGTTCTTGTTTTGGTTGAGCAAGATATTGTGACAATTTACTCACAACAAAACTTAAATCTGGTCGGGTTGAGGTCATCACATAGATTAAACTGCCAACCATCTCACGGTATTTCTTTGGATCAGCAGGCTCACCTTCACTGCCAAATTTCATTTTCACTTCACATGGTGTCAATCTGGGTTTGCAATGAGTCATGTCAAATCGGTCCAGAATTTTGGTAATGCATCTCTTTTGATTCATTTTTATTTCCCCCCTTTTCTGGGCAAAATCGATGCCAAGGAAATGCCTCAATTTCCCAAGATCTTTAATTTTGAATTTTGCACCCAACATTTCCTTCACGTTCTCGAGGATTTGGCAATGACTCGCTGCAAGAATAATGTCATCAACCCAAATTATTAAAACAATTCTTTCACTTTCAGATTGTTTAGTGTAAACACAATTATCTGCTGTATTCTGAACAAAATTATTTTCAATAAGTACATCATGAAGCATTTTATTCCAATTTCGTCCTGACTGCTTTAGACCATAAAGCGATTTGTTAAGTTTACACACCAATTTCTCTCCTGTTTTTGATTTTATCTCGAATCCTTCAGGTTGTTCCATATAAATTTCACAATCTATAGGGGCATGCAGATAAGCTGTTTTAATGTCCATCTGATGGAGTTCTAAATCATATTGAGCTGCAAGCTGCATTAGGGCACGTACAGAAGTCATATCTGCCGTAGGTGAGAAAGTTTCATTATAATCAATCCCAGCCAATTGACTATAACCTTTCGCAACATATCTGGCTTTGTATAGGGTCTCAACTGGATTTTCTTTAACAGCAAAAACCCATCTGCCCCCCACTGCATGTTTGCCCTCAGGTAAGGATGTTAGTGTGTAGGTATCATTCTCAATTAGAGAGTCCATTTCTTCCTGCATTGCTTTAACCCACTTCTCTGATTTGGGAGAGTTAACAGCTTCTTGCAATGTCAGGGGAACATCACATGTCACACGATAACAATAGTCAATATCCATCAATGATCTATCTTCATCAAATTTCACTTCATAATCGTAATCTCTGTAAAATTTTGGGGGTCTCCTCTCTCTTTTTGGATAACGAGCACTTTGACTACTCTCATTCTCACTTTGTGAGTTGATATTCAATTCACTCTCCTCTGTTTTTAGTTCTTCAGGGATCATATTAGTCACATCCGGTTTTGGTGGCTCCCGTACACTTTGTCTATATTTAGAATAGTCATATATTTCTTCATCTGTCTGAGTGTCACATTCATTAGTTGTTCTTGTCACAAATTTTACCAGCCTATTTTTCATCACTTTACCAGTGCTTGGATAAAACACTAGAAATGCAGGACTGTTTTTGTCATAACCTACAAATATTCCTTTTTCACAGCGTGTGTCCAACTTTTTCTGATCATATTTGTAAGCAAAACACTCTGAACCAAACGCTCTCATTTTGGTCATATCAGGGATCTTCCCTGTTAACACAAAGTATGGGGTTTGTCCTAGTCGCCTGTTGAAACATCTATTTCTAATTATAGCAGCAGTTTGTACTGCATATGGCCACAACTGTTTTGGTAATTTACTTTCTATCAACATACAACGAGCCATTTCAAATAGAGTTCTCCAGGCCCTTTCTGCTGTCCCATTCTGATGGGGCGACCACGGGGCTGAGGTTTCATGTCTGATGGCATTTTGCCTTAGCAGTGACTGAAACACAGCTGAGGTATACTCAGTTCCATTGTCTGATCTTAAACATTTAATTTTTCCATATGGTGCAACATCAGCAATAAACCTCTCTGTAGCTTTGACAGTATCACTCTTAGATTTTAAAAAGTAAGTGAAAATGACTCCAGAATAATCATCTGTAAATGCAAGAGCAAATCTAAAGCCTTCTTTACTTGCTGGCTCTATTGGCCCAGCCAAATCAGTATGAACAAGCTCCAGTACATTTTTAGCTTTTTCATCTGGATCTGTATTTCTACTCTGAGCAAATTTACCTTTTATGCATACTTCACATTTCAGATTAGACCTCTCAGTTTTCCCTTTTATCTTCATACCGTTTGTTACACTTTCCAGCTTTAACACATCATCATAATTACAATGTCCCAATATTTCATGCCATGTCTGAATGTCATAACACACACTACATTGATCAGTTTCATTTTCAAGAATATCTAAATAAAATAGTCTGTCATGTGTGTTAATATCAAAAATTGTACCGTTTTTGTGGATAAGACGATTCTGTCCCTCTTTGAAGATGACAGTTGCTCCTTGGGCCGTTGCTGCTTTAACCGAGAAGATGTCCTGAGAAAAGGATGGGACGTAGAGCGCCTCCTTCAACATCAGATCCACATCACGGCCTTTATTGTCTCTCATGCGCACTTTGGCAGTACCTTTCTTTAGCGCAATCCCGCTAGCGCGCTCTCCATCAGCCAACTCCAGAATGTGACTTTGCGCTTGGAAGTTTGGATCAAACTCCTCAAACTTCTCCATATCAGTGATGATATGCCTTGTCGCTCCCGAGTCGACCATGAGGCCCCTCATCCTCTCAGCGTTGACCGGGGCGGCGGCATCCAGCTGGACCTTAAAGGCGAACGTGTGGTCTTCCTCATCCACCGCTTGCTTCACCTTGTCCCGTTTCCTCCGCCGACAATTTGCGTCCTTGTGCGTGGCGCTTTTACAAAGGCTACACCACTGTCTCTGGTCTCTACGCTCTCCAATGGAAGTGCACTCCGCGGCTTTGTGGCCCTTCAGACCGCAGGTGAAACAGGTGAGTTTTGCACTCCAATTATCTCTCCTGTCTCTTCCTTTCACCTTCATCACACTGTCCTCACCTGAGCCAGACGCACCACACTTCTCCGTGCTTTCATAGCTCCTCAGTTTAGTCTTAAAATCAGCAAATGACAACGTTGAATCACTCTGTGTAATGTGAACAGTGAATGGTTTGAACACATCAGGCAGACCTTTTAAAATCATCGCGGTCAGTAGACCGTCACTAAGTGTCTCTCCTGCATTACGCAGTGCTGTGATGGCAGTCTCCGCACGAATAATATAGTCTGTGACGCTCTCATTCATACCCTTTTGAAGAGATGTCAGCTCCGTGTATAGACTTATTACGCGCGGCTTTCCCTTCCCTGCGTAATGGTCGCGCAGGATCTGGAGCGCTTTTCTTCCGTCATCAGCAGCATCTCTCATTACAAGAGACAAACTTTTATCGTCCAACAACTGGATCAAGACTGCATATGCCTCCTCATTTTTATTTGCATCTGCTGCAACACCATCTGAGCCTGCAGCGGGGGCTCCACCCAGGATGGTAGTCTTCAGGTCCAGCAGACGCAAATGTGCCAGGAACTTCGTTTCCCAGAGCTCATAATTCTTTTCATCTCCGTCAAACAATAAACGATTCCATCGGCTTCCAAACTCTTTACTGGGCCCATAACCTGTTGGGACAGTCATTCTGCGTGTAAGAGTTGGAATAAACCGGCAAAACGGAGAAAAATGGAGACACAGTCGACAGACATATCTTTGACCTGCTTGTCACACTTTTGTGAATAGGCATAGGCCATTTATTGAATTGCGCACCGGTGTGTAGCCACATAGCCACGCCCACAATCCAAAACTGGGTCAATCGGGGACAAAGGACCAATCACACAACACCACCATAAAGTCTCACAAACATGTTATCAGGGTTTGTAGGATTAAAAACACAAGCTTTAGATAGAAACTGTTGGACAAGTGACTCAATCACTTCACTGATCTCAGAATTGTTCTCTACCTGATAAACCAAATCACTGTTACATTTTCAGTATCATCTCATCGTTGTCACGTGAGGCTACAGCAGCTGCTTCAGCTCAACGTCAAAAATCATTTAAAAAAAGAATCATTAATCTATCCGAAATTGAAGAAAAACTTCATAAACAACTGAATAAGTTAAACAGCAGTGTGGCGATGGGCGTGGGAGAGCTCAGCTGCAGGAGAGAGAGGTGTGGAGGGGTGCGTGGAGGCAGCGTCAAGGTAATTGACACAGGTGATGATAATCGGCTGACCTGATTATCTCCACAGTAGCAGCCGGAGCGGAGGATAAAAAGTCGGGCGGACGGAGAAGACGAGGAGGAGCAGCGGAGAGACAGCGGAGGCTGCATAGACTGAGGAGCAGCGGAGGCTGCATAAACTGTGGGACAGCGGAGACAGGGGGAACTGAGAGGCAGCGGAGGCTGCGGAGAACTTTAAGTAGTAAAGTAATAAACAATATTCCCTCGACAACCAGGGCGTGTGTGTATTGAGTGGACCCACGGACAGCGAACTTGTCACATTGGCACCCAACCGGCACTTGATACACGGGGATGTCTGCGCCTCCGGCGGAACCGGTGCAGCCTGTGGCTGCGCTGGCCCAGATGCTCCGGGACTTGGCGGCGATGCACGCCGACCAGGCGGCGGCGAATCGGCGGCACCTGGAGGCGCTGCACCAGCAGACGGAGAGGCAGACCCGCGTCTTGGAGCAGCTGTTGTCTCGACCGGGGGGATCACCGGGCTCCTCCTCCTCCATCTCCGGGCTGTCTCTTCAAAAGATGACGGCGGAGGATGACCCGCAGTCGTTTTTGGACATGTTCCAGGCCACGGCGGTGGCATGTGGATGGCCGCAGACGGAGTGGGCGGTGCGGCTGCTTCCCCTACTGACGGGGGAGGCCCAGACGGCAGCGATCAGCCTGCCGGCGGCGGCCCGAAGGAATTTCGCCGATGTCAGGAAGGCGGTGCTGGACAGGACGGGCCTCTCGCCTGAGGACCACCGGCACCGTTTCCGGGGCGCTCGGCTGGGGGTGGGCGACCGCCCGTTTGTGTTCGCCCAGCAGGTGAAGGACGCAGCAACCAGGTGGCTGCTGCCGGGGGAGACCGCGGGGGAGAGTCTGCTTCTGGAGAAGATTGTGGTGGAGCAGTTCATCGAGGGGTTGCCAGGGGAGACGAGCAACTGGGTGAGGTGTCATCGCCCGGCCGATCTGGGGACGGCAGTGACGCTGGCCGAGGATCACCTGGCGGTCCAGGCGGAAGGCCAAGGACGGGCACCTCCCGGGATGCGACCGACACCAGCGCCACGCAGGAAAACCCTGGCTGCGCAGACATCGGCGCCACGTTCACCGACGCCGCCGGTTCCGGCGCCCCGTACTAACCTCTCTTTTGCTTCTCCTCCACACCAGGCTCCGGCTGCTGCTGACGCTGTCTCCAACCCACCGGGGGCTCCTCAAACGTCAGGACAGGAGTGCTGGCGGTGTGGGCAGCATGGCCATTTCCGATGGGAGTGTCTGCTCATGGAGGTCGGCCAGGTGGTTCGGGTTGCCGGCACGCCAGCACCCTCTCCCGGTCCGGGAGGGACATACAGCGTTCCGGTAAGGATCCAGGGGGGTGTACATCGGGCTATGGTGGATTCGGGCTGTGGACAGTCCCTGATTCACCAAAACCTGGTTCGACCCGGGGCATTGGTGGAGGCATCCTGGGTGAGGATAAGGTGTGTACATGGGGATGTTCACAAATATCCTGTTGTGCCAGTGGAAGTTAGATTCAGGGGAAAAAAGCATATTATAAAGGCCGCGGTTAGCTCCCGCCTTATGCACCCCCTTATTTTGGGTACGGATTGGCCTGGGTTCCAGGGGGCAGTTGGGGAAATGTGTGGGAGTGCGTTCACGAGCGGTAGGGACGTGTGATATGTGTGCTGTGCTCAGCGGTGACGCGAGGTTATCCGACACTGCAGACGGGGAGGGGGATCCCGTGGGACCTCGTCAGGAGGCTCCGCGGGTTCCTGTCCTACACCCCATGGAAGATTTTCCTCTGGAACAGTCTCGAGATGATACTCTGTGCTCAGCTTTCGACCAAGTGATAAAGATTGATGGTCAGTTTGTGCACCCGGGCACAGCACCTACATATCCACACTTTTCATTGATCAGAGACAGATTATACCGAGTGACTCGTGACACTCAGACACAGAGTATAGTCACCCAATTGTTGGTGCCGAGGGGCCGCCGGGAAACTGTTTTCCAGGCGGCACATTTCAACCCAATGGCTGGTCACATGGGGTATGAAAAAACACTCGACCGGATCATGACCCGATTCTATTGGCCTGGCATTCGGGAGGACGTCCGCCGGTGGTGTGCGTCTTGTCCTGAATGCCAGTTGGTTAACCAACCGGCCATCCCGCGGGCGCCTTTGCACCCATTACCACTGATAGAGGTTCCATTTGAAAGAATTGGCATGGACCTCATCGGGCCATTTCACCGGAGCGCACGAGGATATCGGTTTGTGTTAGTCCTAGTGGATTACGCAACACGATATCCCGAAACAGTGCCGTTGCGCACCATCTCTGCAAAGAGTGTTGCACAAGCACTGTTTCAGGTCATCTCCCGGGTTGGAATCCCCAAAGAGATTCTGACTGACCAGGGCACCTCGTTTATGTCACGAACACTTCGGGAACTTTACGAATTATTGGGCATCAAGTCTATTTGGACAAGTGTGTACCACCCACAGACCGATGGTCTGGTGGAGCGTCTGAATAAGACCTTGAAGAACATGATTCGTAAGTTCATTCACGAGGAGAGTAGCAATTGGGATAAATGGCTGGACCCTCTGTTGTTTGCAGTGCGGGAGGTGCCCCAGGCCTCCACGGGATTTTCTCCCTTTGAACTCTTGTTTGGCTGGAAGCCACGTGGGGTTTTGGACCTGGTTAAAGAAAACTGGGAGGAAGGTCCAAGCCCAAGTAAGAATGAAATACAGTACGTCCTGGACCTTAGAGCAAAACTCCAATCACTGGGACAGCTTTCACGTGAGAATTTGCTCAGGGCCCAGGAACGACAACAACGCCTGTACAACAGAGGGGCAAAGCTCAGACAATTTTCACCGGGAGACAAAGTGCTTGTATTACTTCCATCTTCTAGCTCGAAATTACTCGCCAAGTGGCAAGGGCCCTTCGTGGTCACACGACGAGTAGGGGAGGTGGGACGCTCTGACAGGGGAGAAGCAACACAGATTTACCACCTCAACCTCCTAAAAGCATGGAGAGAGGCGGAGTCGGCTTCTTTGGTGACTGTAGTTGAAGAGAGAGACGAGTTAGGGCCTGAGGTTCCAAAGCTGGGCAATTCCACCTCACTCCCTGTTGAAAACCACCTCTCGCAGTCCCAAAAAGCCGACATTGCCATGTTGCAGGAGCGGTTTGCTGATGTGTTTTCCCCCCTGCCAGGGCGTACAGACCTCATACAGCACCACATCGAGACCCCCTGAGGCGTGAGGGTTTTTTCACGACCTTACAGACTACCTGAACATAAGAGAAAATTAGTTCAGAAGGAATTGAAAGCAATGCTAGAGATGGGAGTGATAGAGTCAAACAGTGCCTGGTGTAGCCCCATCGTTCTTGTCAAGAAGGATGGGTCTATACGGTTCTGTGTAGACTACCGCAGGGTGAATGACGTGTCACGGTTTGATGCCTATCCTATGCCCAGGGTCGACGAGCTCCTGGATCGGCTGGGCACTGCGCGTTTTTTCACCACACTGGATTTGACCAAGGGCTACTGGCAGATTCCCCTATCACCGGAGTCCAGGGAAAAAACGGCCTTCTCCACTCCGTACGGTTTGTACCAATTCGTGACACTTCCGTTCGGGTTGTTCGGAGCCCCAGCCACGTTCCAACGTCTCATGGACAAGGTTCTGCGGCCGCACGCAGCATATGCAGCCGCCTACCTGGATGATGTTATCATCCATAGTGATAGCTGGGCGGCGCATGTGCGGCAGGTGGCCGCGGTGCTGGAGTCCCTGAGACAGGCGGGGCTGACGGCCAACCCGAGGAAGTGTGCGGTTGGACGGAGGGAGGTACGGTATCTGGGTCACCACTTGGGCGGCGGGCAGGTGCGCCCACAGGTGGACAAGACGGCAGCAATCGCAGCCTGTCCGCGGCCCAAGTCCAAAAAAGAGGTACGGCGGTTCCTGGGGCTGGCGGGCTACTATCAGCGGTTCATCCCTAAGTTCTCGGACCTGGCCAGCCCCTTGACCGACCTGACTCGGAAGAGTGCTTCAGATCCGGTCCAGTGGACGGAGCAGTGCCAGCGGGCGTTTGAGGGGATAAAGCAGGCCCTCTGTGGGGAGCCACTCCTCTACACACCTAACTTCTCTCTCCCTTTTTTCCCTGCAGACTGATGCGTCGAACAGGAGGCTGGGGGCCGTTTTGTCCCAGCAGGTGCAGGGCGTCGACCGCCCAGTAGTTTACATCAGCCGCAAGTTGTCTGAGAGGGAGGCTCGCTACAGCACGGTAGAGAAGGAGTGCCTGGCAATCAGGTGGGCAGTCGGGGCCCTGTGCTACTACCTCCTGGGACGCCCATTCACCCTCTGTTCGGACCACGCCCCTCTCCAATGGCTCCATCGCATGAAGGATACCAACGCCCGAATCACACGGTGGTATCTAGCTCTACAGCCTTTTAAGTTCAGTGATTCATAGGCCGGGGGCGCAGATGGCCGTGGCTGACTTCCTCTCCCGCTCCTTGGAGCCGGTGGGGGGAGTTGGTTAGGCCGGATGGCTCCCCGGCCTAAGTCGGGCGGTGGGGATATGTGGCGATGGGCGTGGGAGAGCTCAGCTGCAGGAGAGAGAGGTGTGGAGGCAGCGTCAAGGTAATTGACATAGGTGATGATAATCGGCTGACCTGATTATCTCCACAGTAGCAGCTGGAGCGGAGGATAAAAAGTCGGGCGGACGGAGAAGACGAGGAGGAGCAGCGGAGAGACAGCGGAGGCTGCATAAACTGTGGGACAGCGGAGACAGGGGGAACTGGGAGGCTGCGGAGAACTTTAAGTAGTAAAGTAATAAACAATATTCCCTCGACAACCAGGGCGTGTGTGTGTATTGAGTGGACCCACGGACAGCGAACTTGTCACAAGCAGTTATTTCATTAGAGAGAATAATCAGCTAAAAGCTGTTTGTCTGATCCTATAAAGCCAAGTTCAGAAGCTCCTTGTGTAAAAAGAAATTCAGTGAAGACTGTCAAATAGTCAACATGTTGTAATAAAATGATGCTGTGATAAAACCTGTACCAGAACCTCTACTGTATATTCTGAAATAAACAGTTCAGACTATTAATCACATCTGTTATCTGACTGTCAGTATTATTGGTCATTAATAGAGAGACAAATGTTAAATAGTGAATTATGTTGATGTTTATTTCTGACAATCAGATGTTAACTGAACTGTTTGGGAGGTACGAGATTTACTTTTACCTCAGTAATGTTCTCAATGTCAAACAGAGTCATCTCTCTAAAACAAACCTCAGGCTGCCTGAGTCAGTTCAAAATCAGATACAGACTAAAACATGTCACTCTAGAGGAACTTTCTGTTGATGGATTTCAGTCTGACAGGTTGGAAACAGGACATTCACATTCCTGCTGCTAGAACTACTTTCTTCTGTGCATCCAGCACATCCTCTCTTTGAAACACTTTTTTAAAAAGTCCCAGTGGAACCATGAGCTCCACTGACTTCACCTTAATTGTAGCAATTGAGCCTCCACCACCTTTAATACACCTGCTGCCTGCATCCAGCTGCTGCACAACTGCATCCTTTCATCACCATCATTTTGACCTTGTGGTATCTGATCTGTTACATGTATTACCTAATAAGTTAATAGTATAGAAACTGTTTTGTTTGTTCTAGTATTTGATATGAGTTGCTTGTTATATGTAGTGTCTGCTCTGGTGTCTCTGACCACAGATGGAAACAGCATTATATTCAACCCATGCCATGGGAAAGTGTTCTCCTGTTTACAGAGCCCTGTTGGAGGTGTTTTTATGAGGGTTCTTCTGTCCAAAACACTGATTTAGGGATTCTTCAGCTGTTGTAGACAAGGGGGAGTTGTTTGGGGATGCTCGCTGCTTTCCCCATATGGTAGGCAATAAAGAACCATTTGTTTTAACTCCCTATATGTTGAAAACCTATAAAACCTGATTGCTGGTCATTGTCCAGCAAGGAGGATTCAATTGGCCGGCTCCTTCCAGGCAGGTTCTGTCTGTACTGATGCTGCTCTTTCCTTTAATAAAATACTATTAAAGAAAGTCAGTGTCACGGACATTTCTCCTTCACCTGCACATCATGGACACCAGAGAGAGAAACAATGACAACCTCAAAGCAGTTGATGTTGTTAGCAAAACAGCAGAATGACTTAATGACTTCATCTGACCTTAGAAAACTGACCTGCACCACTACATGGACAGACTTCTGCTGTTGTAAAGTACTTTGTCTTCAGACTAGCAGAGCTCTGTTTCGATCAGCTCATCCAAAGATGCTGTTGTGATGAATGTTACTGATAGAGTTTGACATGAGTCAGTACAATGGAACGTCGACTTCATTTGCATGAAGTTAACGTCAAACTCTCTTTAAATGTTCTTTCCATACAGCCAGCTTCATCAATGACATCCATTCATTTATTTTACATTACAGGACCTAAATGTCAGAACTAAATAAAAAGTCCTCCAACAGAAAAAGCAGATGTCTTTAGCTCAGTGATCTCACCTCTAACTGCATGTAAAGGATGAAGGAGAAAATTTGTGACTGACATTTTCACAGCGTTTGAAACAGCTCAGGAACATCTGAGACTAAACACAGCTGAACATGTGATGTTTGGAACAAATCAGTGGAACATTAAGAATAATGAGATGTTCTAATGAGAAGATCTGAAGAACTGAACAACTGATCTACACTGACTGATCATGTTCATCACATCTGGACTCACCCAGCCTTTCTGCAGTTCCTCACAGCTGGAATCAGTCTCCGTTTTCCCTCCTTTGATGTTCTGTACTTGTTCAGGTCCAACTCATTCAGAACCTCCTCTGACATCTGCAGCATGTAGGCCAGAGCTGAGCAGTGGATCTCAGAGAGTTCCTTCTCTGATCTGTTCTTTGACTGAAGGAACTCTTGGATCTCATGATGTACTGAGAGATCCTTCATCTCCATCAGACAGTGGAAGATGTTGATGCTTCTGTCTGGAGACATTTCGTCACTGTTCATCTTCTTCAGGTTCTTGATGACTCTCTGGATCATTTCTGGATGGTTCTTTGTCCGACTCTGCAGACCTCCTAAGAGTCTTTGGATCATGGAACGGTTCTCTGTCTGACCCAGCAGACCTCCTAAGAGTCTCTGGTTGGACTCCAGACAGAGGCCATGAAGGAAGCGAACAAACAGGTCCAGGTGACCATTTTTACTTCTGAGGGATTTCTCCATGACTCTCTTCAGGAACACATCCAGAGTGTCTCTGTTCTTGTTTTTCCAGTCTTTTCCCAGGAAGTCCTCCAGAACCTTCTCCTTCCTGTTGGTGTAACAGTGGAACATGTAGACTGCAGCCAGAAACTCCTGAACACTCAGATGGACGAAGCAGAACACCTTGTCCTGGTACAGTCCTCTCTCCTCTTTAAAGATCTGTGTGAACACTCCTGAGTACACTGAGGCTGCTTCCATATTGATGCCACACTCTGTCAGGTCGGACTCATAGAAGATCAGGTTTCCTTTCTGCAGCTGTTCAAAAGCCAGTTTTCCCAGCAACTCAATCATCCCCTTGCTGTCTGGACTCCAGTGTGGATCTGTCTCAGCTCCTCCATCATACTTGACCTTCTTGACTTTGGTCTGAACCACCAGGTGGTGGATGTACATCTCAGTCAGGGTTCTGGGCAGATCTCCTCCCTCTCTGGTTCTCAGCAGCTCCTCCAGAACTGTAGCAGTGATCCAGCAGAACACTGGGATGTGGCACATGATGTGGAGGCTTCGTGATGTCTTCATGTGGGAGATGATGCTGCTGGCCTGCTCCTCATCTCTGAATCTCTTCCTGAAGTACTCCTCCTTCTGTGGGTCAGTGAACCCTCTGACATCTGTCACCATGTCCACACAGTCAGGAGGGATCTGATTGGCTGCTGCAGGTCGTGTGGTTATCCAGAGGCGAGCAGAGGGAAGCAGATTCCCCCTGATCAGGTTTGTCAGCAGCACATCCACTGAGGTGGACTCTGTAACATCAGTCAGGACCTCATTGTTGTGGAAGTCCAGAGGAAGGCGACACTCATCCAGACCGTCAAAGATCAGCACAACCTGGAAGTCTTCAAACCTGTAGATTCCTGCTGCTTTGGTTTCACTGAAGAAGTGATGAACAAGTTCCACCAAGCTGAACTTTCTCTCTTTCACCACATTCAGCTCTCTGAAAGTCAATGGAAACATGAAGTGGATGTCCTGGTTGCTTTTGTCTTCAGCCCAGTCTAGAGTCAGCTTCTGTGTTAACACTGTTTTCCCGATGCCAGCCACTCCCTGTGTCATCACTGTTCTGATTGGTCCATCTCTTCCATGTGAGCCTTCAAAGATGTCTTCTGGTCTGATGCTTCTTTCTGCTCTGTCTGCTTTCCTGGATGCTGCTTCAATCTGTCTGACCTCATGTTCATCATTGACCTCTGCAGTCCCTCCCTCTGTGATGTACAGCTCTGTGTAGATCTCATTCAGGAGGGTCGACTGTCCTGCTTTAGCGATGCCCTCAAACACTCTCTGGAACTTCTTCTTCAGGCCACATTTAAGTTTACGTCTACAAACTGGAGCAGCAAGTTCTGAATGAAAAAACAACATGAGATCAATGAATAAATGACATTAAATATTACAGCAGTTCATCCTCCTAAAGAATGATTCTGTGAATATATTCTGAGACTTTAGTAAATGTTCTGTTGATCAGCAGCTTCAGTCTTTACACAAATCCTCTTACTGCTCTGCAGACTGTCAGCCAGCTTCTCCTGCTTCATCCTCCTCAGGAACAACACTGTGATCTGTAAAAACATCTCTCTGCTGCTCCTCTGATCTTCATCATCAGCCTCCAACTCCTCCTCATCATCCCTCTGACTCTCTGAGCATTCTGGGTAATCTGGACTTGCAACCTTCTGCATCTTCTTCAGCTCTTTCTTCACAAAAGTCACCATGTTGTCCTCCAGCAGCTGGAACAGAGAAATGTGTGAATGAGTCCATCAGAGTCAAATCATGGAGCCAAACATCAGATCCATGTTGGACACACTGACAGTCCACTGGTCTACAAAGAGCAGCATGGAGACGCCTGAACACAACAGATGGAGAAGAACTTGTTGTCCATGAACTCACCATGAATATGGAGTCCAGGTGATGCTGCTGGACAGACTGAACTCTGGGAACCTCTGAGTTCTGCTGCTCCACTCTGTGGATCAACATCAACAGTTAGATCTCAGTACATCTGTCCACACAGACAAATTAAATCATAGAAAATGTATTTATATCGTGAGTTTAAAAATAACCTGAGTTGACCAAAGTAATATACATGCTAGCAGATAAGCAGAAAACAGTTATGTACAGACAGACAATCTAAAATTTAATAGACACTGTGAATGTATAGACAATTTAAAACTAGTCAAATCAATGAGTAAAATAAAATAAAATGGTGTAAAATATGATAACAGGCAGGAGAGGATAGCAACATGTATGATCAAATTCTCAAATAAATATGAAGTCTTTGGACCATTGAGAGCAGCTAAAAGCCATTGAAAACATGAACATCAAGGTTTTTCTTGAAAATATTATTAGACTGAAAGAGGAAGGCTGCTCCAAAGCTTTGGACTCTGACCCGACTGTAAAGGTTGGACCTCCCAGCAGCCTCAGTCATGAACAGTTATTAGCAGTTGTTCTGATCAAGCTGATATGAGGCCTTGAGGTGGAGGAGGAGCAAAGAGGTTCAGAAATGTCCCAAGGTGTCAACCTTTGCATGGTTTCATACATAAAACCACCTTAAACTCAATTTTGTATTTATCTAGTAACCAGTGTGGGCATGAGAGGACAGGTTTAAAGCTTTCCTTTGTTTTGGTGTCAGTTAAAAGTCTGGCAGCAGAATTCTGCACCAGCTGCAGACCAGACAGTGAGGCTTGATCAATACCAGGTACAGTAAGTTACAGCAGTCTAACCATGAGGAAAGGTTGTGGCTATCATCCTGCTATTGAACCATTATCTCTGTTGGAATTCTCCCCTCTTTCCCTATCAGTGAGTTAATGTTTTCTTTGTCACAGGAAACAACAACAGCAACCTTAAGGCAGCAAACTACTGCACTTAGAATCAAACTGAAACACAAGTTTAGCTACTGGATCACACAATAATGCAGATCTGATTGATTTTGTGCGGAATTATCCATTTTAATCACAGTGGTCGTCTCCCTTCATGCAAATTTTCCAACATAACAAGTCCAGCTGTCACTATGTTCAGTGAATGTTCAGTGGGATTCATTTGAAGAAATACAAGCAAGCCAGAGCATTTTCATCTATAACAGAATGATGGGGGGTGCAGCCTGTATGTTCCACAGAGTGGGCTGGAAAAACCACAGGACAAGACAAGATCAGCTTCACTGATCCTTCACCGAAGAAATTCATGCACCATAGCAGCTGGATAAAGATAAGGCAGAAAGAAGCACTACAATTACAAAGAGATATTATAACCTATATTTATACAGGTAATCGCATCGAGACATGGGGTCTCATTCTCAAGATGTCAGGCCAGCCGCTGGCTGTGTGCCTCCTTCCCTCCCCCTTTTTCCTGTTTCTAGGTGTCTTCTCTGTGTGGCTGCAGCTCAGAGCTGGAGCTGGTTGTAATCGGCGGCGGAAATAGTGACACGTGTGGTTCCAGCCAATCAGCATGACTTCCTCAAGCTACAAGAGCAGACACCACTCGTTCCCCTGCTCTGGATCGTGACGCTACCCGTAATAGGTTTAGTGTCTATAGTCTAAGTTTACGCCTTTGTATGCCTTTAGTAACTCTGGTTTCTGTTCTGCCCTAGCCGTGGTTACCGGCGCCTTCCGTATGCCGACTGGGACTCCTCCAATTCACCTCCAGAATCCTTCGAGACCACCAAGGATATCACCTACCGACTTCTCCGGTCCATCCAGCGTCGTCAGCCCACAACTCCCCCTCTGTGTCTCATTCCTGGAGACTCATCAGTCGAAGCCCAGTCCGAGCGTCTCTTTGAGTTTATTGAGTTTTGTTTTGATTTTGCAAGTAAGTCGTTTCATTCTTGGCCATATATGCACAGTAGTTCAAGCCCTTTTGGTTTCACTTTTAGCTAACTGTTTGCCTTAGTGTTGCCGAGTGCTTAGTACTTTTAGTTTACCTGAGTTTTCCGTCATAAGTTTTGATTAATGATTGTCCTCCTACCTCTAGGAGCAGTAGAGCTTAGTTAGCCTTCCTTATTTGTTGTTTGTTAGCCTTCCGCCTGCTGGCAGCTACTTGTGTTCAGGCAATAAAACCTCTTAAAAACTCACTCACTGGTGTACTCGTTCATTCCCTGCATCTGAGCTCCAGTCCAGAACCCTGACACAAGAGAGACCTGTCCTCAAATAAAATAACAAAACAACCGAATCACCGAAAACCAACACGAGGGGACCTGTACTAGACAAAACAACAATACAACACTGAGTTACAGACAGACAGGGTCATGACAAAACACAACAAAAGCACAGATTTCAGGGTACAAAAGATATTTAGGAAGCGAAAAAAGACCTAGAATTACTCTCTGTGGTGTAAACAACGTTAACAGGAAAACCCGGCGTTCATGAATAGGAAACAAAATGGCACCCATAGATCACGTGACCAAAATTTATTGGACCCGTCATGTCGCTACTCTCTTAATATAGGGACTCTAATCATCACCGTCAATCTGCTCCGACCTACTCACCAGGCCAGAAGTTGTGGCTTCGGGCGAAAGGACATTCTTCTGAGGGTGGAGTCTCGGAAGCTGGCGGTTCTGCCCTAGCCGTGGTTACCGGCGCCTTCCGTATGCTGACTGGGACTCCTCCAATTCACCTCCAGAATCCTTCGAGACCACCAAGGATATCACCTACCGACTTCTCCGGTCCATCCAGCGTCGTCAGCCCACAACTCCCCCTCTGTATCTCATTCCTGGAGAATCATCAGCCGAAGCCCGGTCCGAGCGTCTCTTTGAGTTTATTGAGTTTGTCTTAGTACTGTTTGATTTAGCAAGTAAGTCGTTGTATTCTTCGCCATATATGCACAGTAGTTCAAGCCCTTTTGGTTTCACTTTTAGCTAACTGTTTGCCTTAGTGTTGCCGAGTGCTTAGTACTTTTAGTTTACCTGAGTTTTCCGTCATAAGTTTTGATTAATGATTGTCCTCCTACCTTTAGCAGCAGTAGAGCTTAGTTAGCCTTCCTCCGTTGTTGTTTGTTTGTTAGCCTTCCACCTGCCGGCAGCTACTTGTGTTCAGGCAATAAAACCTCTTAAAAACTCACTCACTGGTGTACTCGTTCATTCCCTGCATCTGAGCTCCAGTCCAGAACCCTGACACAAGAGAGACCTGTCCTCAAATAAAATAACAAAACAACCGAATCACCGAAAACCAACACTAAGGGACCTGTACTAGACAAAACGACAATACAACACTGAGTTACAGACAGACAGGGTCATGACAAAACACAACAAAAGCACAGATTTCAGGGTACAAAAGCAGATTTCCAGACATCAGGAATGACACTGTTTGCATTGCAGAAAGACTGAAAGCATCCAACACTGAATCAGCTCTGATATTTGCTGTCAGGCACAAGAAGTAAGGAAGGACGTTGTCAGGACCTGCAGACTTTTTCATGTCTCAGCCCTTTAAAGCCTTCCAGACTTCCCTGACAGAGAAAGATATGAAGTTTAAAGTCTTCCTGTCTGAGTCATGACTTGCAGTGGAAATTAGGCTGATTTATCATCAGATATTTTGTCAAGCAAGCTGTTTTTTTTTTAAAGATTTCCTTTATTAATGATACTTTAAAGCCATCAGATACATGTGAAAACCAGTCCCAAATGAAATCACCTGCCAGGATGATTTCCTTCAAATCGAACTGAGACAAGAGTTGTACTAAGGAGGATAAAATGTCAGTGGTAGCAGATGCAGACCTGCACAAGCCAAGTCTCCTGCAACTATACGGAAGGATGATATTTACGGAGTTCTTTTCTTTGCACTGTTTCGTATCACTGTTCCATTCAAATCAAATGCTTAATGGGAAAGGAATGGCACTGTGACCTGGCAGCAGCTTCATCTAGCAAAATAAAAGGATATTAGATGAAAAAAATCTGAGAGCGTCCGCCAGAAAAATTTAAATTTGACACAAACCCTACAGCCCTAATGAGGACTAATCAATAAGTTAATCAATCTTATCCCAGAGAAACTGCCCTAAAACTAATTGGATCAGATCTGCTGACGTGAAGCAGCATCATCCAGGACTGACTCCCCCACACTGGGTATGAATTAATGACCATAGAATCAGTTACTGGATGAAAACTCTTGTCCTGGTTCCTGTTAGCAGCTAATGATGAGCTGCTAATCCTGCATCAGAACACACCAACATGTGCAGCAGCTGAGCTTCAACTTCCAGCCTCTGAGCTGCTGCACAGACGGCCTGGAACTGAGGCCTCCTCTGAAACACAACACCAGTTTACAGAGAAATGAAGTCCAAACTTCTTCCTTCTGGCTTTAAGTTCACTGACCACAACATGAACACAACTTGTGTTCATGTTGTGTGTTGTTGTGAGGATGAACTACAGTATCTTACTTCTGTCCAGCAGAGGGTTGTCGTCTTTTAAAGTCAATGAAGTCCTCCTTTGAGAGATCACTCTTCATAGAAACACAGCTGGATTCTGGTCCTGGTCCTGGTCCTGGTTCTGGACTCTGATGGATCCTGACAGACAGACATGAAAACCAGCAGCTCAGAAATTGCAGGAAAAAAAGAATCTCCTTTTGTTCATGTGATTTATTTTTCATGTTGTGTGTCTTTGTAAGGATGAACTACAGTATCTTACTTCTGTACATCAGAGGGTTGTCGTCTTTTAAAGTCAGTGATTTCATCCTTTGACTGATCACTCTTCATAGACACACAGCTGGGTTCTGGTCCTGGTCCTGGTCCTGGTCCTGGTTCTGGTCCTGGTTCTAGGTTCTGATGGGTCCTGGTAGACAGACATGAAAACCAGCAGCTCAATAAGTGCAGCACAAACCAGCAGCTTGACAACAACCAACACAGCTGGAAGTTGAAGCAGCACCAACACCAAGTCATAAATCAGAGTCCAGACTAGCATCCTGCTGGAGCTGCTGTCAGGATGCAGCTTCATCATTAAATCTCTTTATTGGACTCCATCCAGAGTTCACACACAACTGTGAGGCTCAGCTGACTGTCATACCTTTCCATGTTGGTGAAAACCTGCAGCCACCTGAGGACACAAACACACAAAGTTCAGCCGTCAGTCTTCAGTCTCAGTCAAACACACAGCTGACTGGATCTGAACATTTCATTCTGTTTCTCAATCAACTCATCCCAGACCAGCGACCCACCAGCTGATTGTGGACGTCCACAGCAGCAGACAAACGGCAGCTTGTTGCCGACAAACACAAATCAAAGGTCCACTTACTCAACTTGTTGCAGTCCAACAGCTTTCTGCTCCTCTCCTGAGCTCCACCGTCGTCCTTCTTCAGCTCTGCAGGAACCAAACAGCTCAAAGCACAAACCAGTCTGAACCTGCACAGATCAGAGGTCAGCTCTTTATCCTTCTCATATCAGACACACAATCAACCCTCCCAGTCAGATCAGCTTTATTTCAATACAAGTACAGTCAGACTCAATAATCATCTTAATAATTAACCTGAAAGCTGAACTTAAAACTCGTTTCAAAGCCTCACTTTGAGTCTCTCACACCCAACTGGAAAACATAAAAACCAGTTGTGTTGGTTGTTGTATTCTGAGTTTTTATCTGAGTTCCCAGAGTTCTCAGCTGATTGACTTCAGATAAAGTCCTGACTTTAACATCCATGTAGACTCTGAGAATGAAGCCTCAACTCTGCATTCAGTTCACTGTTAGACTCTAAATCTAATCTTTTAATCACAGCCTCCATCTTGTTCTGACATCCAAACTCAACATCTCATCGTTTTTCCCCAAAACCCTCTTTTGTCTCATCCTATTTTTATTAAGGTCTGAATTTACAGTGATGGACTTCTGGGTCCAAACAGAATCAGAATACTAGAAGTTTGTCAGTGAAAAGAAAACTTGGAATTGAAATATGTCTCATAAAACAACTTGTGTTGGCAGTGAAAGAAAAATGTTTGTGAGAAAAGTTCAACTGAAAGATAAAACACAGACATTCACAATTATTTCTGTTTTTGTATTCTGATGTGATTTTAAATGACAGTTTTCTGATTTATTTCTTCAAATCTGTGTTTTATTGTTGCTTGATCTTTAAGCCAATGCTGTTTGTTATCAGTTGTGTTTTCTTTTCCAAAACCAAATTTGGTCAAAAATGTTCATCATGTTTTCTTGTTAATACATTAGTTTTCAGTTCTTTTGCTCAGAAATAGCATGATTACACAGATGTTATATATATATATATATATATATATATATATATATATATATATACGGTATATATACATTTTCTTTTGGTCTTTATTGAACTTCCCTTTGGGACTAATAAAGTTATTGTATTGTATTATATTGTACTTTCTTGTTCAACATGGTGAAGTGTCGGGAGCTCACTGTGAAAGACAGAGTCTGAATTAAAGCCCTTCATGAGGCTGGATGCTCTTTTTGGACATAAAGTGTTCTCACAGTGAGGTCAAGGCTTAAAGGGAAGCAGAGCTGCTAAGAAGCACGTATTGAGGCCTGCAAACATCACATTTTTCTTCACTGTGGGTTTCATTTTTCACTACAGTTTAAAGTCCTGCATCTCTATTGTTTCCATGGAAACAGAACTTTTGTTGAATTAGTCTTCTTCTGTAGTTACTGATTTTAACTTTTATATTTTCAGTTAATTGACATTTATTATGGCTGTGGTTGTCAAAAGTTTGTTTAAATCCTTGAATGTCCTCACAGGTTTATATTTTAAGATGTTAACTTCCAACAAACTGCATGTTCAAGTGACTCATGTCCAGCTGTTAACTTCATGGTAAAAGAAGAGAGGAGGAGTGTGGAGCTGAGATTGTAGGAGGGACCATCATTAAGAGAAGTGAGCAGTTCCTGTTTTTTTCCAGTAACTTTTCTTTCACAAGTTTGACCTGATAAAACTGCAGTGCTGCCAATAAATGAACATTAACTGTAATTTAATGACCTCTATAGAAAGTGGTGTGTATAGACGGACAGCTGAACTTTGACTCTGTGCTAGAATAAAGAGGTTAACTACACAAACCAACAACATGGAACAGAGTTCTCACTTAAAACTGTTCAATGAGGTGCAAAACTTCCTGATCAACTCCAAAGAAATGAAGAAAAATAAGTGTGAGAAGATGAACAATGAACAGAAATCAGAAGTGACTGAACTCACCGATGAAGAGGAAACAGAAAAAAGTGTGGAAGACTTTCATGTTGAGGCTCTGATGCTTTAATGCTGCTTCTCTTCTTTCTTCTCTGACAAACCAGGAACTGCTCACTTCTCTTAATGATGGTCCCTCCTACAAACTCAGCTCTACACTCCTCCACTCTTCTTTAACCTCTTTATTCTAGCGCCAGATATGAGTCACTTGAACAAGCAGTTTGTTGGAAGTTAACGTCTTAAAATATAAACCTGTGAGGACATTAAAGGGTTCAAACAAACTTTTTGTTTTCTTTTCAGCAGTTTTCATTAGGTTTGGATCTTTTCCCTCCAGAATTCATCAAAAATATGAGTTTGTCTTTGACTTTTGTTGTATGTCGACTGTATATTTGTGTTGCTTTGTCACAAACGCAGCAAACTCAGGAAACTGTAACCATCAGATAGACTGAGAAAAATATGTTTAGAGTCACAGAAGTAAAACATGTTTAAATCTACACAGAGCCAGTCTGAAACGTTTTAAAATCCAAACGTGTGAGGACATTAAAGGGTTCAAGCATGTCAGTCTGCAAATTCCCATTTTTGGTTAGTTTCACTTCACTTTTTCTTCCAGAATAATCTACATTTTTTTAGTGCTGTTGGCTGACAAGGCAGTGGTGTAGTTGATAGCACTTTCACCTTGCAGCAAGAAGATTCCCGGTGTATAGAGAATGGATGTTGACAAGGTTTTTCACACCATGTTCTAAAGAACCCGGAGAAAACCCACGCATGCACAGGGAGAACATGCAAACTCCATGCAGAAAGATCCCAGGCCCACCCCAGGATTTGAACCGGGGATCTTCTTGCTGCAAAGCAAAAGTGCTAACCACTACTCCAAGCACAAGCAGTTATTAAAGCAAAACATTAATTTGAAAAATAATTAATTTGAAAAGACAATATGACATTTATCTGACATGATGGATGATTGTACCCATAATTTAAATACACACGAGGTATACTTGAAGAGAAAACCTTAAAAAATGTTTTTAATTTAATTCACAGAAATAAATCATCTTCAGACTGCAGCGTGTTTCAGGATGATGTTAGTAACTATTGATTATTTATCCTTGTAACAGCACTGCAGGATGGAAACACAGGATTCGTCAATGAAGAAAACAAACTCTTCAGAAGACTGGAAGGAGAAGACATCACAGTCAGATGTTCATTTTCTGTCTCTGGACACACAAAGTTCTTCTGTAGGGAAACCTGTGAAGAAGGAAACATTCTCATTAAAACAACAGAAAACACAGCTGAGAATGGCAGATACAGCATTAGATATGAAGACAAACCTTTTCCATCAGATGATATTCTGTATGTGAGCATCAAACATCTGAAGAAGTCTGACTCTGGTTGGTACAGATGTACTTTGGGAAGATCTTGGCGTCCAGATTCATTTCAAGATTTTCAGATTGTTGTCTCAGAAGGTGAGTTTTAAAGTTTCTTTCTATGTTTCTGAACTTGTAGAGAAAGTGTTACTGTATTGCTAAATATTTCATTTTTCTCCATCAGTTCTGCTGTAAAACACATAGAAACCTCCAACTGTTCCTCCTGCAGACTCTCTGAATATTCATATATTCTATTTATCTGAGTGTTAATGAACCTGTCAGTTCAGCTGCCAGCAGTATGGTCAGGATTCTGATTATTTCACTGTTTACAGCTTCAACCACTTCACAACCAAAGTCCACTCTTCCAACTTTTCCACTGTCATCGTTTCTCCCATCATCCTCCACGGCAACAACACCAACAGAAGAGAGTTTGAGCTCCACTTCAGGAACATCTAAACCTCCATCATCCTCCACAGAGCAGCTCGACTCATCTCCACCACGTTCAGGTTCGTTTTTATAAATAATCCCCCAGATTAATACAGATAAAGTATTTTGATGGGACGTTTTGACAGAACAAATGAAGCTTCTGTAGTTTCTGTTACAATATATAAAATACCACCATCACTGTGGCGGTTTGTCTCTATGAAGCCATGAGGAGCATTAAAGTGTCTGAATGACAGAATGAACAGATTAATGAAGCAGCCATGTTTCATATCTCATTCAGTCCAATCCAACTTTATGTCTAAAGCACTTTAAAAACAACACTGTCGACCAAAGTGCTGTACACATCAAAAAATAAAATCAATAAGTAAATCATTAAAATACAAATAAAATAGTGCAAGTGTAACAATAAGACATAAGACACAGGTTGTACAGTAGAAGTCAGCTCTAAGCTGAGCCATAGGCCAAGTTAAAAAAAAAAAGTGTTTTTAAAAGAGATTTAAAAGTAGGGAGAGAATGAGGTGTTTAGTGGGAGCTCATTCCACAGTTTAGGAGCAGCCACAGAAAAAGCACGATCACCTCTCAGTTTCATTTTGGTCTTTGGCACCAGTAAAGCTTGATCTGCCCTCAGTGAGTGAGACGGATTGTAGGGGACCAACAGACCACACAGGTACAAGGGGGGCAAACCATGAAGGCATTTAAAAAACCAATAAAAGAAGTTTAAAATCAATATGGAGGTGCACAGGGAGCCAGTGGAGGGACTGGAGGATGGGAGTTATGCGATTAAATTTTGACGATCCTGTTAAAAGGCGAGCGGCAGCGTTCTGAACCAGCTGTAGTCTGGACAGTGAGGTTTTGCTGAGTCCAGAGTAAAGCACGTTGCAATAATCTGAACGAGTGGTAATAAAAGTGTGGATCAAAAATTCAAAGTTGTGACGGGATAAAAAAGGCTTCACTTTGGCAAGTTGTCTAATGCAGCTCTGCAAGCGGAATTAAAACCAGCGCAAAAATCATCAATGGATCTGTTTAAACAGAGAGAGTCATTCATGTTCAGAACAGAGCAAAAGTCTGCAGCGGTGGAGGGGTTAACCATACGGCCACGACACACAGGACAGAGAATCAGAATCAGAATCAGAATCACTTTGATTTGCAAAGTATGTGAGCACATACAAGGAATTTGACTCCGGTATTTTACAGTACCCTCTTGTACTAGACAAATCGAAAATTAAATAATGAACATACATTAGTTTGAAGTGATCAGTGGAAATGGTGCATTTCTAGTTATAATTTTATTGTTTATAGGACTGTTTGTTGAGGTTATGGATGTTTATGTTCATGATTCAGACTGTGACTGGTTTCAAATGTTCATCAGAGCAACAGCCTGTGGAAAGAAACTGTTCATGTGTCTGGTGGTTTTGGCATACGGAGCTCTGTAGCGCCTGCCGGAGGGGAGGAGGTGAAACAGGTTATGTCCAGGGTGTGACGGATCTGCAGTGATGTTGCCTGCCCTTTTCCTGACTCTGGACATGTACAAGTCCTGAATGGAGGGCAGGCTGGCACCGAGGATTTTTTCTGCAGTCCTGACTGTCCGTTGCAGTCTGTGCCTGTCCTGCTTGGTGGCTGATCCAAACCACACAGTGATGGAAGTGCAGAGGACCGACTGGATGATGGCGGTGTACAACTGGATCAGCAGCTCCTGCAGGTTGAACTTCCTCAGTTGGTGCAGGAAGTACATCCTCTGCTGGGCCTTTTTCCTGATGGTGTCGATGTTGGACTTCCACTTCAGGTCCTGGGAGATTGTGGAACCCAGGAACCTGAAACTTTCCACAGCAGACACCGTGTTGTGAATGGAGAGGGGGGGCAGCACAGGGGGGCTCCTTCTGAAGTCCACTGTCATCTCCACAGTCTTGAGCGTGTTCAGCTCCAGGTTGTTCTGACCACACCAGAGGACCAGCTGTTCCACTTCTCGTCTGTACGCAGACTCATCACCGTCCCGGATGAGGCCGATGACAGTTGTGTCGTCTACAGACTTTAAGAGCTTCACGCTTGGGTCACCTGAGGTGCAGTCATTGGTGTAGAGGGAGAAGAGCAGTGGGGAGAGCACACACCCCTGGGGGGCGCCAGTGCTGATTGTCCGGGTTCTGGATGTGATGCTCCCCAATCTCACGTTTCCAGGACGTTCAAATAAAACAGGCAGATGATCAAAGAAAACTGCATCACAAATCTCAACATTAGAAACAGTAAGAACAAGATGGAGAGTGTGTCCATGTTCATGTGTGGGGCCAACAACACGCTGTGCAAGATTAAAACATTCCATCAAATTTGAAAGGTCTTTCACCAGTGGCTTTTCAGGGCAGCTCACATGGATATTAAATTCCTCAATCATGAGAATGCAGTCATACACCGGTTATTCAGCCAGCAAATGTGAAAAGTCAATAAAGAAGTTTTTGTTGTATTTGGGTGGCCTGTAAATGACAGCGCACAACACCGGGGGTGCAGAGCTCAGTTCAAACACGTTCATTTCAAAACTGACATGATGCCGTGGGTACGAGTTGGTTGCACTTAAAGATACTTTTAAAGACTGTTTCAGTCTGAAAATGGTTTTATATGAGTGACTGCTGCAGTAAAACATCTGATGCAGAGGGAAGTTTAAGCCGTTAATCAGGTAAACATGTGTTTAGTCTGCAGATGATCATGTTCCAGAACATATATTTACATCTTCTGTATCTCTGCAGGTTCATGAATGTGGAGCTTGTATGTATAAAACTTGTGGCTCCACATTTACTAAAGTGTCAGAGTAAAACCAACCTGTTCTCCTGTTAACACTCCTGCAGATCAGCAGCTTTACATGGGTCTGATTCTGGTGGTCAAGATCTTCATTTTATCGATGCCTTTGATGATTTACTGCAAGAAGAGAAGATCCACCAAACCTAAAGGTGAAGCTGCAGAAACACACACAGCTTCCATCACTTCATCACTGATCACTGACTCACATTCATCTCCTGGAAACTGATAGAAACCTGAACCTGAACTTACATCATCTAACCAGCAGGTTATCTCACATTCTTCGGATCTTTTTTAAAATCATTCTGTCACACTAAAGTCAAACCTCACAGTCAGGCAGAAGTACATAAAAAGCAGAAGGACTGTGTGGTTTTGTGTTTTTTTCATCTCTGGTCTAATCTTTACAGTCACAGCTCCTCGTCTTTCTTTTGACTTTAGTTCCTCTATTTCTTGTTCCTGTAATGAGTCTGTCTCTGGTCTGTTTATTTGTTTGTTTGTTTTGAGCAACATCTTGCAGAAGATTTGAGATACATGTCTAAGTTATTTCCTATAAAAAATGATCACAAAAAATCCAACTTCATTATCTGAGTGTGAAGAAGTTTCAATAAAAATTTGAATCTCAGGTTTATTCTCTTTCTTCATATTTTCACTTCTCAAGTCGTTCAAAGTTTCATAATTTCATCCATTTCTTTCCTCCTGAAGGTTAAACCACTTCAGCAGATGTTGGTTGCAGGTTGTTTTTCTAAAAATAATCTAGAAATTCAACTCTTAATGACATTCAAACTAGTGCACAGACGACAACCACAACACTGTCTGGGATCAAAGTGTTCAACAACAAGAATGGCAGAAAAAACAGCTGGACTCTGTTTAACTTGGTGTTATTATGAATGAAGCCTGCAGGGGGCAGAGTAGGACTGAAATCAGACACAAAGCCACAATAAAAACAACTCATCCACATGCTGATCACATATTTAGCAGGTTTTCTACATATTTATGGAACATTTTCTATCACTGATAATAAATGATGCTGGAATCAGATGTGAACTGATGTTAAAACAAGGATCAGTTTTCCATGAATTCTAGATGGAACCAGAAGAACAACAAGCTGCCACTGCTGCACATGGACTCACTTCTGAACTCTCACATTCATCATTGACCTTTTTCTGGGCTTTTGTGGAGAAATCAGTCCAGCAGATCTTCTAGAATTAAACATTTGTTAGTGAAGTTGTTGCACGTCATTAAACCTGTGAACTCCAAGCAGCAGTTTGTGTCTAGTTTTTGGTCCCGTCATGTTTTTCTTCACTGTGGTTCATTTTTCAATCTAAAGTCCTGCAGCTCTTTGGAAACAGAACAACATGAAGAAGGAGAGAGAACTCAGAAATGTTATCTTTGCAGAATGACAGTTATGATAGAAAATCATTAAAAAGACAAAAATGAAAGTTGAATTTCTTTATTTTCCAAAAAAAATGAAAACTTGAACCAAACATTTTCCACGTGTCCACAGGTGTTACCAACACCAGAGAAAAAGTGGTGACTCTACATAGCAGACATATTGAACCATTTACATGTTGAATTTCCATATTCCTGACATTTAAATGTCACAGTTTTAATCTCACATTTGGTTCATTTTCCCCACAGATGTTCACATCACACATGATCAGTTCTCAGACTGTTTAAAGTCTAGAATTCAGCTTCAGTCTGTTTTCTACCGTTGTGTGGCTCTGAAATGGTGACATTTTGTTGACTTTTATTTCTACATTTTCTTCAAATAGAACACGTCTTTCTGAGCTGCTGACAGGTTTTGGAGTCCTGATAGTAAAAAAGGTTTTTGTCTGCAGAACTGCTCATGTTTAAACCTGCAGTGGAACCTTTGTCTCCCCCTTCTGGCAGTGACAGTAATTACACCAACACTTCACTTTCTTGCACATTTGAGGCACTTCAGCTTCAGGGAGGAATGAACATTTGTGCATTTTTCTTTCGTGTTTATACTGATGTTACAGAAGCCTGTGTTGTCCTGTACATGTTTAAAGTTGTAAAACATGAGGTGAATATCTGTAAAACGCCCCCTGCAGGTTAAAAGCTCAAACTGCTGCCTGCTCTGTGACTGTAAATCTACTTCATTGTCCTTGTTTGACCTTAAACGGCTGAATAAACCTTGTTGTTGCTGTTTCTCAGTTTAAAACTGATGCATTCTTTGGGATCTCCAAGCGTCTCCGTCACAGGAGTGTGGTTCTCCTCTTCCATTCTCATATATATAAAACCAGATTATACAGTGTGCAGGAAAACATGCAGTATGTTTGCATACTATAAGAATTAGTACCTACTGTATACTGCAGTATGCACTTGAAGTAAACAGAACAAGGATGGAATTGATCCTACAATCTAAATAAACACCAACTCATCATTTCATTCATTCAGCACTGGAAACTCATTCAATTCTATTTTATTTTATTTTATTTGTATAGGACTAATTACAGATCAAATTGTCTCAAGACGCTTTACAGAACCCATATGCCTGAACCCCCAGAGCAAACCCTAAGGCGACAGTGGTCAGAAAAAATTCCCTTTTAACAGGAAACCTTGAAAGCAGAACCCAGCTCTTTATATGGGAGGACCCATCTGCTGCTGTCCAGCAGGTTGAGAGGGACAGAAGAGGTAGAGAGGTAGAAGGAAGGGGAGATGGAGGGACGGAGAAGAGGAAGGTGGAGAACAAGGAACATATAACACACAATGGGACACATGCATGATCAGATAGATCAGTGGTTCCCAACCTGGGGTCCACGTCCCCATAAGGAGGACGCCAGAGATCTTTGTCTGCTCTGAGGCTGTGAGCTTAGAAACATTAGATTTTCACATTCTGGATCAAATCAGAGGAACACAATCACAAGTCCACCTATAAAACATTAAAACACTTTTTTTTGCTCTTTCCTCAGAAATCCTTTGCTCCTTCGATGGCCACATCCAGACCTCCTTTGTCCACGCTTTCTTCAGGTTGGCTCGCTGCCTCATCCTGATTCATTATTTTTGTGTGCAGTGAGAAAATTACTGACGGGAACGACGTCTGAAAAACGCAAAACTGGTGAAGATTGATCAGTACCTAAAAACAACTCCGGCTACACCTCCAGAGTTCCCTTAAATTTGGTTTAGTGAAGGACAAGACAGAATTGTGTTATTTATGGTGAAATGCTTGCAAATGACAGCATGAAGCCAAGAAATGACAGCGACATCAGGAAACAAAACACAGTTTGGTAAAGTTGGAAAGATATTCATGGTGGGGGGGTGTTGGTTCCACAGGAGAAGCAACTGATGACTGAAGGCTCTGCCTGCCATTCTACTTTTAGAAATTCTGGGAACAACAAGTAAGCCTGCAGTCTGAGAGTTCTGCTGGGATAATATGCTGCTATCAGCTCTTTGAGAGAAATGCTCAGTTTATACAAGAATTTAAAAAAGGAAGTATTGTTACATAAAAAAGATACATCCAGCAGAAAAAAAGGTAATCCACTTTAATACTATTCAGTTCAAACAACAATGCCTACTCAACTTACCAATAACTTCTATAAAGAAGAACACAATCACTTAGCATTTGTTTGAAGGAAAGAAAGTCTATACAGCTGAAGATGAATAAGAAAAACAACAAACACAACTAACACAGCGGTCCAGCTATTTAACAGTTACCACTCTAGACACTATACATCCAGCTAAGGACTTTAACAAGCAAGACAAATGAAATCCTCTTCTGCTGGTGGGCCTTGAACACACATTTAGTGGAAGCACCTCAAACAAACATCACACTGAATGTGAAAGACACAGAATGTAGGTTTGAAAAAAGACGTCTTTAAGAAGCTCTACATTGTTATTGTTGTGTTATTGTTGTCATCAATTCAACAATTATTACTTCAAGTGGAGCCAAGGTAGAAATCCAACAGTAGTCCTAGGTATAAGAGAAGAATCTAACATCAGCATTAAAGACAATTCCCATGATCAAAAGAGTATTCCATTTCAGATTTAGAGATGACTGTTACTGACTCATGTTCCTGTTCCCCACAAAAGTGACATCTGTCTGTCAGCTCATCTGGTAAAAAAACGAAGAGGACAGAAAAAATAAGAGCATGTGTGATGTTGTCATGCATCCAAACTTTCTTCATATTTAGGTAGTATTTACTAGAACTGTAACATTTGACAGGATTTTTATGGACAAGTCTATGAAATACCAAAATATCTCCTAGCAGTTTCCAGGAGAAGAGTAACAGTGATTTCCACTCTGTGTCTGTTTATCACCTCTTTTGTGGCAGAAAAAGTTGTGTCTTTCTTTTGCAAGAGACATTGTGCAAACAGAAAAAGACATTTGAACAGAACGTTAAGCTGTGCCTCTTAGTAATTATGAGCTTATCTGTCACCATATAGAGATATTAACCTGCTGGAAGTTCACAACTTCTGACTTTTAGACATCTGAAAAAAGTGCAATATTATTTGTCTTGGTTCAAAAAAGGACAGTCGTGTTCCAGTTTCTAAATGTGAGGATGATGACATTGCTCTGCAAAGCAAACATACTTTCAGTGCAAAGACTCCACACCATGTACTGTCACATTGTTTTGTGTGTTGTACAGTACCGCATGTCCACCTTGAACAATTACAGCCTTTTTTCTCATGAAAGCCCAACAGAAATAAAAGAATCATTTCTACATTGATCTTCCATAAATGTGTAGCAGAGTCATTCCATGTCAATTCAACAAATGCTTGTTGCACCACTTTCTCAGATCCTCCCAAAAAATTTTTTGGGCTTTATTTGGGTAATTTTATGAACAAATGCAAAGTATTATGGTTATAAACATACAGTATAAGCAGTAATGATCTAATCTAATACCCATAGTCAGTCCAAACTTAATCCTCGCCTATGATTTTAGGGTTTTAAACTACTAAAAAAAGCAATTTATACTCCTTTTACATGGTCAGAATTTTTTCCCCTTCCAAAACTTTTACCCTTCTGGTGAGAAAAGTATAGAAATGAATGAAAATAAAAAAATACTGGACTGTGGAATTTCCCAAAATATCCTTATTATTTCATGGGCGACTTTATTTTGGGTTTTTCATGCCTCTATTTTAGGACTTATTCTTGTGAAAAGACATTGAAAGAATGAATTTTCTTCTTTACTAATGAAAGTTGCATAAGGTAAAAGTTTTAAAACATTAAAATAAAGCTTATTTATTGATTTATAGGCTGTTGAACTCAGGTGTAGACCCAAAATAGCCTAACTTTAGGCATTAAAAAGTGCATGTGGGATACATGGTACGCGGTTCAAATTTTTTTTGGAGGAACTAGTATGTGTGAAGTATGTGTGAACTTACTTTCATATTTGTTTCTTGTGCCAAAGATGAGCAACTGCTGAATCAATTTACTATACATTTTGATCCTCGTTTTTGTTTTTAGGAACCATTTACATGACCAACTAAAGATGAAAGATGAATCTGAAGCATCAGCATCGTAGTATAAGTTACAAAGGGCATATCTGAAGTTAATTATTATATAGACATTGTTTTTTCTTTCATACAGTAACTGAATAAGAAGAAATGGCATCACTCCCAGACTGCATTCTCAGGACAGCCTCGGTATCGTATTTGACTTATCAGCTGAATTTGAAGATTTGCAAGTGAAATTCATGCACCCAAAAGGTCCCAGCAAGAAGTTCACATGGCCTAGAAAGGATGACGTAGTGTGGGTGCCTACAGCCCACATCCTCTGTCCAATCACTGCTCCTTCAACACGCCGTGGTGGACAGTACCACATATCTGGTGCAGATGATGGCCTGATTTCAGAGAAATTCAAGCAGTTCAAAGGACAGAAATAGTGGTGTGATAAGTTGGGGACAAATTACATGTTTTACATGGGACCTAAGGCAATATAACTCATTTTAACTGCAATATATTAGTTAGAATTCCTAAAAAAACGCCTATAAAACATAGTGCATTTCTTGGTTAAATTGGCCATGAAGGATTCAAGAAACAATGTTGATACTTCAGATATCAATTATTCGGATGTTTATTGTTATACAGACAAAGTTTCATGTTTCTACTCCATGTCCCACATTGGTTTCTGTGCCAATATATGTATGGTGTTTTTCAGTCTGTTTCATAAATAGGCATCGTTTTGAGGTCTAAGGAGACTAGCTAGCTCTTGGATATTTTTAGGTTAGAGAGAACTTTTAAGGTACTTTGAGATTTTTATAACATATGAACCTTGTTACTTATTAAAATTTGTGAAAAAAATGCCTAAATTCTTGAAAAATGCCATTTTCGCCAAATTTTTAAATTGCCCTGTACCACAGAGAAATGGGTATATTCATTCCAATTTTTTTTTCCTGCTCTATTGTTAAGGTGTTTGAACCCTTCAGATCACTTGTAAGTCTATATCATCAGTCAGTTCCCAGTATTATCTTCCTAAATCAAGCCTTTCTACCTAACATATCAATTTCCGAGTGGAAAAATAGGGATTTAAATATTTTATAACTTAGCAAATAGCAATCATATGATGTTAAAACTTTGCAAGTAATCTATTCTTATGTTGGGATAGTTAAAAAAAAAGTTTGGAGATGATCAGAGGAGGTCATGCAACAAAATTTCCTCAGATTTGTTGAAATGAGATGGAATGACTCAGCAGTTTTGCAGCGATAGTTGACATGTCTGTTAGCATGCTTTTAAAACAAGGAGCCTCACCTTGTTGTGTCCAAACATTTTTTAATGGCTTCCTTCAACTCCCCCAGAGAATCCAAGTACAAGGATTGTTTTCTTGTGGGTAGATGACCTACAAGTATGTTTCCATGAAAAAAACAATCAGACATTATTTCTTCACCTGCTCTATTTTATACCAAGTACTGCATTAGTAGATTGACTCTTTTTATGTTTTATTGATATTTTTAACTGAAAGTGTCCAGTGATTTTCCAGAATAATGTCATACTCCAGGGGTTTAATCTAAAACTGAATGGAATAATAAAATAGAATCATTTGATCCAAATATGAATTGCACATTAAAAATCAATTAGAAATATGGATTCCGACAACTAAACAGTTTCAAGCACAATATCTCCTGACATCTGAAACATAAAGATTTACAACTCATGGATTTGAAATATTGAAAGCATTAGCTTTCCTTTTAGCTTTGACATTTCAAATCTATTGAAATGTGAGTGAAAATCCATAACATTCATCATACCAATGCATACCTTGATTCTTTGAGTCCTTTTCTGCCACATTGCAGTCACAGCTAATGAATCAATGAATGCTGCTTTTGCAGGATTCTGCTGATTGTGTTCACACACTATGACAGCCAAATATGCACTGATTACCTGGAAGAACAATTCAAGCACATAAGATCAGACTTTTTGACTCTAAAAATACATTGACTGTTTCAAAGATGACTTGTAAAGCTGTAAAACCGATCTATCTATAGAGCAAAAATAAAGTTCAATAATATTAGAGCTGCTTTTCCAGCTCCATGTCAGGACCAACTCTGTTAATGTCCCAGTAATATCATTTGGATGCCCCAGTTTTGGAGAGGAGGGCATGGACTTCTTTTCCTGCCCAAGCATCCTTAACATCTATCAGAATAATGAGAAAATGATGAAGAAAATTAAGTGAGGGGAAAAAAGCAAGTGACAGAGAAAATGTTCCATTTGTCTGTCAGAGCTTGGGTATATGTTGGTGTTTCTGCTGGCTGTAATGGCCGTATGGAATTTGGGTGGACTGTGGCTGCTGGGACAGCTGCTGGGGCAACTTATCATTTTATTCAACAAACTGCATGAATGAATACTGCCTTGTATGTTGATTTAGAAGTGGGACTTGCATGAAAATCCACAAAGGTTTCATTGGCCTCATTAGCCCCACACACCACTTTGGTTTTCAGTGCTTTTGCAGTACCCTTGTGTCGCCAATAATAAAGCTCCCTTCCTAAATAATGAGAGGAAAAGGAGCAGTATTTCACAAACTGCTGCTCTTAAATGCATGATCCATACTGGATGGTATGCGTTATTATATGATATGCTTTCAGATGATGCTTGAAAAAAAGCCTTCATGTTAGTCTGACTGCAGAGATTACAAAGGTTTGATCTTGCAAAACATACCAACAACTTTAAGATTTCAATATTATTTGTAAAATATGATGAGACATAGAGTCCTGTATAATTTAATCATGACAGACAGAAACTGCTTCAGATGTGATTTTAGACCATTTTATTTGTTCCGTGTTTATTCTGTCACATTTGTGAAATGGTTATGACGTCATTGGTCTTACCTTCAGTGTCATACAGATGAAACTTTCCTTGAAGTAATAAGTTTTCCGTCTTGGTGAACTTTGAGGGGTTACTCTTTTTTAGCTTCATATTGGACAATGAGTTTGTAATCTGTAGGATTCATTGCTAACTCTTTTTAATTGACAAAATCAAGGTTGATGATGCCGATCCTCGACCTGCTCCAAAATGCTGAAGGCTGACCTTGTGTCATTTGCAGAATTGATTGAAGAATCACGTGTTCTACACATGTAGACACCTGAGAAACTTTCATTATAGAGGAGGGATACATTTTCTGGCAGGCGCAGTCAATCAGGCTGAAATAATGTGTATCCCCCTATAACTTTAGCTGTGATTCATGAAACTAGTCCTAAGTCACAAGTTTTGTTGTGCATGACCACAAATGTCTGCAGAATAAACCACATGATGTTGGTACATCACCTGAGGAATATAGAGGGGGGTACATTTTCTGGCAGACGCAGTCAATCAGGCTGAAATAATGTGTATCCTCCTCAAAAAATGTTCTGCTAGATCCTCCTGTATCATCATTTGTATGTGTTGAGAATTTCTGAATAAATGCTATGAAGTTCTGATGATCAACAGAGGGGGAATTAAAAAAATATCTGAAGATAAGACACCCTGTGGAAAGGAAAGTGAGTTACAGCAACAACTGTTGTTGGCAGTGCTGCAGTAAATCCATCAGAGTCTATAATTCCAGTGAAAAAGGTGGAATTGAGTGTGGCAGTGTGTTCAAATGCTCACAGCAGTGGTGTAGTCCAGGGTATACAGCGGTATACTCCGTATACCCACTTATTTTTCAGTTAGCATTGCGTATACCCACTTCTAAAGCTCCCTGGTGTGCATCATTCAGTAATATCTGTGTGCCAGGTCGCCCTCTTTTCCTTAAGGATGATGAAGCCATGAACAACCCTCCTCTGCCTGGAATTGGCTGGTACATGCTACCTTCACTGATTCGATTGGTTAACTTTAGGGATGAGCCAATCAGAGGCAGAGTAGGGCGGGTCATACAGAGGAAAATTTTGCTAACACCTCTGTGGCACTCCAGTTGATTGACAGGTCTGCTTGAAAGATGCGCGGAAATGCGAGAAAGTCAGAATAAACACCTTTCTAGTGAGTGGCACGTATCGAGCGAACCTACTTTCATGGACGATATAATTCTCAGGTAAGTTTTAAGGTGGTTTCCAAATGAATCATTGTTTTAAACTACTGGCAACATGACTGCACATTTCAAGGAGAGGATATTTTGTCGCCAGTGGTTAAAGCTGCACTCAATTCCAGCCATTTTCAGTACAAAAAAATCGCTAATATTCTATTTGTAAATAAAAATATGACGAGAAATACAGGGAATATTGGACGCGCATCGCGAGGTGCATTTCCTCAAAAACGACCTATTCGTGGAGTATATACCGACTTCAAGACATGTTTTGGACAAAATAGTTTACTGGCTTGTGTCGTCTGGATGTCTAAGGTTGGATTATGGCCGTTTTTTGTGGAATATTTTCATCTGTGTGTAGTAATGAACCCGGAAATGTGAGTCGCGCTGTGTACGTTGAAGCCGTGTATAGAGAACGGATGGATGGATATTCGTTGTTTGTCGGACAAATGTGTTTATATTACCGCTGTGGTAATCACATCTGAAAGTGGTTTATACCGGCGGATTCATGAGAATCTAAGCTTTCCATCGGCGTATAGTGTTTGTATAATCGCGTTTGCAGTTTCAGACATTTAGCAAATTGCTTATGCAGATCTCAAAGTGTACCGCGGGCGGGACACTGAAGCGCAACTGAAGCGCAACGGGTTAAACTGAGTGTCGGGCCGAGTCTGATTAACGTTTTGAAAGGCTAACGTTATTCTAACGTAAGTCTGAAGCTAGCTAGATTGGGATAATGTGGGAAAACCTCTTGGCTGGTACTTGATTTTAAAGAAAGTAAAAACACAAGAATGGGGACAGGGAGTTTAAGATTCGACCTAAAACAATATTGAGGTTTTATTCATGATGAAATATGAACAAGGATGCACTGTCAACTTCATATTTGAAGTATTTTATTGAAATAAATGTTCAAAAGTAACTGAAACACCATGTTTGCCTCATGATAAATACATGTTACATTAATCCAGTAATAACTACAAACTGCTCCTAATCAAGTCATGATAATTTTATAATAGTGGGCAAGTAGAAATGACTGAATAAATTGAACAGAGTAGTCTTCTATGTCACTGTTTCTAAAACGGGGCGTTTTTCTGGACTAATTTTAAAAAAAAAAGGTGAAAATTAAGAGTATACCCACTTCTCCAGGGACCACTACACCACTGGCTCACAGTGGTGTTGGTTTTACTGGATCAGAAGTTGGACAGATTGATCCTAACCAATGAATTACAGCACATTTGAATCTAGCACCCAGAGAGTATTGAGCCTACGTTTAGTTAGCAGGCTGATCGCCCAGCAACATGACGCTTTCCTACAAAAGGAGAAGGAAAAGACATTGTTAGGCAGCGCTGGGAATATTATTCATTGGGCAACACGCAATGTACAGCAAAAGCATTTATTTAGGTAGAAATGTCACGTGCTACATTAGCAAACATCTTTGAACAATCCACATTTTGTTTTATTCATAATCTACGCTGATATCTAAACATGGGATTATAGCTCCACCCTTCCAAATGCATGCGCGCTCCTGCAGCAAGAGATACACTTTCTATGGGGGGGAAACTACTCTGGCACCACACTGGCGTCATTCCTGGTTGCTGCAGCCGTGCTTCCCCAGTTGCAGAGCGCCGGCACATGCCTCCACTCTGGCTGTCGTCCCCTCAATCCTGCCTTCCCCCCTCCCTCTCCGGTTGGGAGTTTCTGCTCATAGTTGGCATTATAGTTTGTTAGTTTTTGTGAATAAAACCTGTTTAATTGTCGCTCTGCCTGCCGTCTGCTCTGTGCGACTCTCATTTGGGTTTGTTCTTGCCCCAAACCGTAACACCTGCTGTAAAACCTTCCTGTTTGTGGAACAAAGAGAAAAATTCCTCCAAAGAGGAAGCACAAGTTTAAGAGCAGCAGCTGATACAAAGTCTGATAAGTGACAAAGAGCTGCAGGACCTGATGAAGGCAGCAAATAAAGTCTGACAACACTCAACAACAAGCTCTTCATGTGTGGAACAAAGCAGAGTTGTGGGAGTCTGATGGACTGATGAGACTAAAGTGGACTGTTTGGGCAGAACGTCTGGAGGCAGAAGGACCAGAAGAACAGCATCAACAGTCCTGTTGGTGGCTTTGAAGCTGCTAAACTGGAGCGTGTGAGCAGCATCATGGATTCTCTCCAACACCAGGACACTTAGAAGAACAATGTGAGGAAACTGAAGCTCACTGGACTTTCAGCAGGACCAGCATCCAAAGCAAACGTCCACCAAAGCCTGCTTCAGGAATCCTTCCTGGAAAGTCCTGGAGGGGCGTCTCAGTCCTGGATTTCAGTCCAGATGAAAATCATCACTGGGATTTCAAGGAAGCAGCAGCAGCTCAGAAGACAAAGAATATTATTGATCTGGAAGCTTCTACACACCAGGAACCAGCTGAAGGTGAAGAAGAGAGAAAGTAGCAGAAACATTTAGTGGAGCTCAGAAAGGTCAAAGGATGTTGACATTAAATATGAACTCTGAGCTCAACAAGCTGCTTCTGGACCTTTGAGGACTAAACTGGATTTCTACGTGATGCTGTAAAAATCCTTCACATGTGCTTCATTAAACTCTCTCTGGACACCAAGGCTTCAGCTGACATGTTTCCAGGACACTTTGTTCTCATCAGCTCAATGTGCTGCAGGTAGAGAAGATCAACAAGTTTGACTGCAGCTGGAAATAGAAAGAAAAGTCAAATCTAATCCTGCACTGAAACAAACATCCTGAAACTTACTGCACACTCTGCAACCTGACATCAACCTCCACACTGGAAAAAATATGTGGAAAGGAACGGTGAACATCTGGCAGCAAGGAGGCCAGAGGAAATGTTTGAAGAGAGAAACACAACATTTAAGAAGTGGAGAAAGTGAGAAAATGACAGAAAACATCTGTCACTTATTGGAATAGTTGTTGTTGAGGTGAAAACAGGAAAACAGTCATTTTTATTGGTCACACATTGTACAACAACAATTTACTAGTTGGAAAAAGAAAGATTCTAAAATTATAGAAATTAACACTTTTTTATCATTTTACACAGATTATCTGTAATTTAACAAAACACAGCAAAAATGTCAATTAAGTGTTAAAATATTTCTCATTTTCAATCTTTAATAAACATAAATAGTCTTTAAAATGAGGACAAATATCTGTAAAATAATCTGACTTGTTGCTGATTAAAATAAAGTAAAAATGTTGTTAAAGAACAAATGACTATTTATTAAAATACCTAACCCTATTGATGTGGACATTATTTACAGTTGAACATGGAAGTTAATACTTTTCTGGGATTTTACTAGATATTGTTTGTAATTGAACAAAACAAACAGAACTGGTTGTAAAATAATGATCATTTTTTACAGTCATGGTATCATGTGAACATTAACGGGGAAATCTGTGTTTGTTTTGTTTCTTGTGAACTTAATGTAATGAGTTGAGTGAACTCTGAGCTGTTCATTCATTCAACTCAATATTTGAAGAAAAAATGCCTCAAGTTCTACAAATTCATGTTTTTTAGTTCTAAAGTGGTTTGAAAAGAAAAATGAGACATTTTAGGTTCAAATAATTAGTAATTAGTAAAACTCCTGTATTTCTCTAAAGTAAACTAGAACAGATGAGTTGATTTGACTGAATGAATTCCTGATGTTTTACAGTGCAGTAACATGGTCCAGAGTCTCTACACACCAGCTGCTGCTGCTTCAACATCTGGATCATCAGGACACACTTCATCCTCTCAGCACAAACACCGTCCTGATCAGCATCACTTCCATCTGCAGAGAGAAGAAGAAAGAGCAGAGGAGATCAATGAGTTTGATCAGCAGCTCATCAGGACTTCAGTCGTGTTCAGAGCAGCAGCTTCATGTTAACGTGTTGGAGTGAACACACTGAGCTCCAAGCTCACACACTGCATGAAAAGCCAGACTATCAGTCCTGTGAATTACAGAAAACCTACCAAGTTCATGGCAGTTATCAGCAGTTCACAGGCTGTGAACTCCACGTTTGTCTGTGATGTAAATTGCTGTAAACAGATCCTGATGTGGGGTTGGGGGGTGGGTGTGTGGGGCAAGAGGGGCATGAGACTTCACACCTAGAGCATTACAGAGGTGTGAAAAACTAATTAGCATCTGGTCTGTCTGTCTAGTGTTACTCAGGACACCCACTGGATGAAACGAGACAAATCATGACAGACAAAAAAACATGTCATGATTGGTTGATAGATCTGTTGCTATTGGTCAGCCCCTGGACCATGAAACCTAAAGGTGAGTGTCCACTAGATGTGATTTTCCTGCATGTAAACACGACACATCTGAAAATCACTCGCATGGTGGGCGGTCAGTAGCAGAGCACAACATTGTCACATGACAGCACTCGAGCAACAGCTGATCACTACGTGGTCATGTGACCGAGCTTTCAGCTTGATGGTCCGGCAGACAAGTCGGAAAAACACAGCGGCTTGGTGGCAAACTTTCTCTTTCATTTCGATAAATCTTCAGCAAAAAGTATTTCTGAAAGCATTTGAGGTGAGAAATAAGCTGTGCAGCAGCTGTTCACTGAAGCTCAAACATTGTCATGTGACAATTTTGTGGCTCTCTAGTGACGTCCACCATGAGTGTGATTTTCAGATGCAGTTTGTTTACATGCAAGAAAATCACATCTAGTGGACATGTGGCTAAACACACCATGACAACAAGCTTGTGGCTCCTCTGATTGGCTGACTGCTGTCTCTGTGTTTCTGTCTCCATTCTGCTCTCACAGCTTCACTGAGAAGCTGCAGGTTTACAGGAGACACTGGATCTTTGCTTTGATACTGACTGTGTTTAGTAGAAAACTGCTGGAAGCAGCAGAGACTGATGGAACCTTCTACTGACCCCAGATACTTCAGGCTGCAGTCTGGACTCTCCACAAGATCTAACAGATGTTTCACTCCTGAATCCTGCAGGTTGTTCTTACTCAGGTCCAGAATTATCAGATGGAAGGGGTTGGACTTCAGAGCTGAGACCAGAGAATCACAGCTGATCTCTGACAAACTGCAGCTCATCAATCTGAATAAAGAACAAAAGATGTGTATAAAATCATTGATGATCCATCAGATGTGTTCAGGTTCTGAATGTGCAGATCAACATTACTTTGTCCTCATCAATCAGCTTTTCTCTAAAAGCAGCAGAGTGACTTTGTCCTTCTGTTATTGTGGATCATCATCATGTCAGCCTTCTACACACATCATCCACATGTCAGCACAACATTCATCCACCTATTCATGTCCACACATCAATAACATGCTGCATCATCAACAGGATCAGGATCAGTCAAAGAAAACTGAACTCAACACAAACCAAAGAAATATTTCTACTTCAGTCAGTAAACTTTGTATAAACTGATCTGAGTTCAGAGGATGTTCTGGATCCAGATGTGACTCTTTAGTGCAAATTACAAACATTCATTTAATTAAACAATTATCACTCAACATTTTCTACCCTTTCTGGAACAAATACTCAACCTTTCTCACAACAAACCTTTGGTCAAAAAAAAAGAAAAGAAAATATGAACCAGAGCAGATTTACAGCTTCATGGATGGAAGTTCTGTTGAACATAAATGAGCTTCAGTTGTCATTAAACACATCAGATCTACAACAGTAACAGACTGACAGTGAACTGACCTCAGAGTGTTCAGGATGCAGTCTGGACTCTCCAGAAAACCACTCAGATGTTTGACTCCTGAATCCTGCAGGTTGTTGTAGCTCAGGTCCAGATGTTCCAGATGGGAGGGGTTGGACTTCAGAGCTGAGACCAGAGAATCACAGCTGATCTCTGACAACCTGCAGCCAATCAATCTGAATAAAGAATAAAAGATGTGTATAAAATCATTGATGATCCATCAGATGTGTTCAGGTTCTGAATGTGCAGATCAACATTACTTTGTCCTCATCAATCAGCTTTTCTCTAAAAGCAGCACAGTGACTTTGTCCTTCTGTTATTGTGGATCATCATCATGTCAGCCTTCTACACACATCATCCACATGTCAGCACAACATTCATCCACCTATTCATGTCCACACATCAAGCTGTAATGCAGGGATGTGCAGAGGTGGGGGGTGGGGGGGCTGAAGCACCTGCACATTTTGCCTTGATGCTCAAAGTGCCCTTTTTGTCAAAGTTGTATTTTTTTAATTCTATTTAGGTTTATTTAATTTAGTTTTCTATTTGTAAGTGTGTGTGTGTGTGTGTGTGTGTGTGTGTGTGTGTGTGTGTGTGTGTGTGTAAAAGAATTTGAGGCCCAAAATAATAAATAAAACAAAAATACTAATAACTCAGATCTACCCTCCACAGTCACATGATCTACGTCTCTCTCTGACGTGTCCTGAGCTCAGCGCTGCTCGTCTAGAAACCAGAGACCCGAGGGAGGACTTCAACAACTGATGGTCCTGATGGTCCAGTGAGGAGGTTCTGCAGCGTTATTCCTTTGAGTACGGTGTATTTTAGCAAGATGACTGATGAAGTGAAGTGAGCATCCTGTGTGTGTGTCTGACTCTAACACACCTCTCATCAGTTCTAGCTGCTAGTTAACCACACAGTGCTGAGAGGATAAAGTATGCCAGGCTTCTTTTTCTTTCTCTATGTTTCTGTTGTCATGGGCAAAGTGCATCAGAGAGATGTATTATTTTACTGTCAGTGAGCTGCAGTGTGTTTCCTGTTTCGAGAGGTAATGAGGCAGAGGTTATTTATTTCACTAAAACTATGGACATGAATTTTCACATCATTTTGGACTATTGCAGTAAAAATACAATAACAATAATAAATAGAAGAATCTGAATTGTGATTTTCTCAACCTCTCATTTAAAGATATCAGTACTTGTTTATAACATTTGCATATATAGACAAATTAAATATAATATGCATAAATATAAAATATAGAACTTTTATACCTTTGCTGTCTTGTGCAAAGTGGATAATAAAACTGAATAAAAGCACAAACACATTTAAATACATGATTTATGTTTCTTTTTTAACTTTATTATTAGCACTATGAATAATAAAGGGCAGATTATAAATCAGCATCATGGAGCAAATCCATGTCTATACAGTAAATGTCTGGAAAAGGTATGAAATTTAAAAGCAAGGACTCCAGGAAGAGTAGCCACAGTTAAACAGTCCAGTGTCTAATGGGGATCTAAATTCAACTTTAAAATAACAATTTGAAGGACTTGATGGTGGCCATATGAGGGTTTGAACTACTGACCTTCCAATCAGCAGTCCAGAGACTTAACCATTGTTCCACTGCTTCCATGTTATATTCTACATGAATATGGGTTCCTACAATTCAGCTGGAATTATCAGGTATGTTTCTGTACGGTGTTTCACATTCATGCTCCATGTGCCCCCTTTAAACTTTGAGCACCTGCCCCTCCAAAGGCCTCTGCACGGCCCTGCTGTAATGAGCAGCAAAAGTCAAAACAGAACTCTGGTTCACGTCACTTGACAAACAAAAATAGTCCTGCTTTATGAACAAAATGCAATAAGATTTGGTTTGCAAACACTTTAAACAAATAAGGTACTTTTTAACAGCAGTATTTCCTTTACACAGCAGCAGTTCAAATATTTCTTTTAAACCTCAACTTAAACAATAATGTAGTCAAATTAGTGGTGGGACGACAATAAGACAGTTAATTAATTAGAGGCTTTGTGATTGTTTAATCTCCATTTATGGCATTTTTGTCAAATAACTATCTGACACAATAAGTAAAGTTAAAATTAAATTTTACAAAATTTCAAATAAATTTTGGTTGACAATTGAATAGATGAATAGACAAATACGTGAACTTAAAAACCAACAATGTTTGTTTCATTTACATTTATCTACATTTTTCATCTGTCTGCTACATTCACAGATTACTGCAAACTCAAAGTGACATTAGAGCAATTACATTTAACATTAGAAGATTTTTTGTTCACTCAAGCTCTTTCAGTGTCTTTAAAAGTGGTCTATTATGGGATGGCTACACTGTTTGCCGGTACCAGGACTGTCATAGCTAACGTTAGCTCTGGTGCTAACAGCAACATGTTTTACATTGAAGTGATCTGTCGACTTTAAGTGCTGCAGTGATCAGAAAACTAAAACTACGCTTTTATCCAAGCTGCCATCGGTAAGATTTTTAAAAGAACATTTTCCAGCCAACAAGCTCAATGAGGTCTGGTCTTCCATCACTGTTCACCAAACTTTCTTGTGGCTGATTCACTCTGCTTCCTGTGCATCTTGTTCACGACTGGAAAACAGACTTTAGGTTCATTAGGTTCAGTGTTTCTGGTGTGACAGAAATTATGGAACTCAGAAAGGTGGGATTAAATTAAATGCATTATTTTTTATGTGTTATTTTTTCTGGAACTAATTAATCAAAGTTATTGCATTAAAATCCAAGTAAAATCAACATAACGCTACAGAACTCTACTCTCCACGCCACCGGTCTCCACACTGACAGTGACCCAAAAACGAAGGATTCACTTCATGAGATCAGCTCACACTAACATCAGCTTCAGCTTCTGACTGACACTAATCAAGTCAAAGTCCACCAAAGTTCCATATAGTTGAATATATAGAAAAAGCATCAACAGACAGTGAACTGACCTGATAGTCTCCAGTTTACAGTTTGGACTCTGCAGTCCATCACAAAGATGCTTCACTCCTGAATCCTGCAGGTTGTTCCAGCTCAGGTCCAGTTCTATCAGATGGGAGGGGTTGGACTTCAGAGCTGAGGCCACGACTTCACAGTGACTCTCTGAGAGTTCACAGTAAGAAAGTCTGTTATGAGACATAAATGACAAAACATGTTATTATGAAAAACACTTTAGATTTCCTTCATGCATTTGAAGCAGAACATTTGGACACATCAGTGGTTCAGCTGATCTTCTCTGTGTTTGACATGAAACTGAATTCTCATCAGCCTCTCTCACACCTGCACACTTTGAATCTGGAATCATTTGATATAAATCTATAGAATGTAAATGTTGAATCTGCAGATGGAGGACAGAAGATGGAGTTCCATTCAGGCTTCCATACTGTCCACAGTCTGTCAGTGTGATCTGATCCCACATCTGACTCCACAAAGTTCTCAGGAGAACATCTGGATCAGGAGAACATTTTCTGTCCTGTTTTTACTGGATTCAGGATATTGTGACTGAGTTGAGCTCAGTGAACATTTGAAGTAGAAAGATGATGATGTCTCTGCTGTGGACCTGCTGCTGTCAGCTTCACCTCCATCACTCAACATTTACAGTCTGCTGTCAAACGCTACACAAACCAAACTGATCACTGGACAACATCACACCTGAACATCATTAATATGAACATCAGGAAACATTCTGATGTGATGACAGACCACTGAGTCAACTTTTGTCCTCAACATTCTTTTATGAACTTCTGGAAAACTTGTTCAGCAAAAACACAAAGAACAAACCAGTAAAGTTGAATCATTTCCACCATAAAGTCTCACAAACATGTTATCAGGGTTTGGAGCATTAAAAACACAACTCTGAGTAGGGCTGCACGATTATGGCCAAAATGATAATCATGATTATTTTGATCAATATTGTAATCACGATTATTAATCACTGTTGTTCATCATGTTACAGAAAATATCTGTATTTTTATTGCACTACTTTTAAGAGAACAATATATGAAGCGTTTTCAGTGCAAAATGAAACTTTAAATAAGAATAAATGATAAATAACAGTAAAATAAAATTTGCTCAAGAATTTAAAATTTACCAAGAGATAACTGAAAAAAAGTGCTCTTCAGAGTGCAATCACAAAGTGCAACTCAATGGAAACAATTACACTTTGGAGAAATAATTGCGTGAGGGGATCACATATTTATTGTCCTGTGTTTTGACTATTTTTCTGAAGCCCTCGTTGCTCACTGTATTTATTGGACACATGTCTTTGGCCAAATAAAACCATATTGCGTCCGTTATCTCTGTGTGTGTTTGGGAGGTAGCTGATACGGTGTTGCCCGATGCAGGGTCGCTGTAATGGTTGTCTGGGTTGCCGCTGGACACGGACGGGGATTTTGTGAATCAACGTTAGCTTTAGCCTTCATGCATTCCTCGTATTTGCGTTTGTGATGTTTTTTCAGATGGTTAAATAGATTAGTTGTGTTACTGTGCGGGGCAGACACAACTCTGCTACACTCTTTACATGTGACTGGTTCTTGTTTAACGTCACTTGCCCTGAATCCGAAACAAGTCCAGACGATGGATGCTGATCCGTTTGGAGGCACTAGCTCCTCACCATGATGCTCCTCATCTCCAAATGCTGCTGTACTTTCTTCTCTAGACATGACTCGCTCTCATCAGCCCAGTCCACTGAGTGATTTGAGGCTGCCGCTGCCTGCAGGGGGCGCTCGCTTGTTATTTAGGCAGCTTAATGAAGCCTTAACCATGTGTTCGCCTCCTGGTGGTTGGCTGACTACTGGTTGACAAGGCGCTTGATAAGATATGCACCAGAGCCCACATTTTAAATGTAAATATCACCAACGATCAGGTTAATTTAATTGTGGCAGCCAAAATCGTGATCGCGATCAAAATGCGATTAATTGTGCAGCCCTAACTCTGAGCTTTGTGTGAATCAGATCTCTGGAAACAGTCTGACTTCTACCATTCTGCTCTGATATATTCACACCTCTGAGCATTTCCTGATACCACTCTTCTCTGCAGCAACAAGACACAAAACACCAGAGTTTCTCTCTGAGGAACTGAACATCAGGAAAGATGTCACATCTGGATTCTGGAACACCACTTCCCTCTAGAAGATCAACAGCTGAGTTCAGGTCAATAAAATGCTCCATGATTCAGTTCAACACATTTTGCGGTCTGTCAACAGACAAAATTTACAAAGAGAAGAAATACAGAGAAATTCGAGAAAACTTCATAAACAGCTGATAATATTTAACATCAGAGATAATACAGATGCTATTCTAAACTCTAAAGAAGAGTGAGAATAATCAGCTAAAAGCTGTTTGTCTGATCATATAAAACCACTTTCAGAAGCTCCTCATGTAAAAAGAACTTCAGTGAAAACTGTCAAAGACTCAACATGTTGTGATGAAATGATGCTGTGATAAAACCTGGACCAGAACCTCTACAGTATATTCTGAAATAAACAGTACAGACTATTACTCACATCTGTTATCTGACTGTCAGTATTATTTGTCATTAATAGAGAGACAAATGTTAAGTAGTGAATTATGTTGATGTTTATTTCTGATAATTAGAGATGATAACTGAATAGTCGGGGATGTCTTATCTAGATGTACTTTTACTTCAATAATATTCTCAATGTCAAACAGTGTCATCTCTCTAAAACAAACCTCAGTCTGCCTGAGTCAGTTCAAAATCAAATACAGACTAAAACATGTCACTCTAGAGAAACTTTCTGCTGATGGATTTCAGTCTGACAGGTTGGAAACAGGACATTCACATTCCTGCTGCTGGAACTACTTTCTTCTGTGCATCCAGCAAATCCTCCTTTTGAAACACTTTAAAAAGTCCCAGTGGGACCATGAGCTCTACTGACTTCACCTTAATTGTAGCATCCAGCCTGAGCCTCCACCTCCTCTAATACACCTGCTGTCTGCATCCAGCTGCTGCACAACAACTGCATCCTTTCATCACCATCATTGTATTCACGTTGTTTTGAGTTTATGTTACAGAAATGAACAGAAAGCGACATTGATATTATGTCTATAATTTATGGAAAAGGGGGTGGGATTAAATAAGTTTGCTTCTTCCCACTCCCTTTCAGGCATTCTATGTGTGTTATGTGAGCACATGTATTACCTGTCCAGTTACTGTTGTGTAAATGATACCTGCATTGAAATCATGTTGTCTGAAAGTCATTGCCTGAAATAAACTATTAACTAACTAACTAATTTATTTATAACATTTGTATATATAGACAAATATAAAATGCAGAAATATAAAATATAGAACTTTTATACCTTTGCTGTCTTGTGCAAAGTGGATAGTCAAACTGAATAAAAGCACAAACACATTTAAATACATGATTTATGTTTCTTTTTTTAACTTTATTATTAGCACTATGAATAATAAAGGGCAGATTATAAATCAGCATCATGGAGCAAATCCATGTCTATACAGTAAATGTCTGGAAAAGGAATGAAATTTAAAAGCAAGGACTCCAGGAAGAGTAGCCACAGTTAAACAGGCCAGTGTCTAATGGGGATCTAAATTCAACTTTAAAATAACAATTTGAAGGACTTGATGGTGGCCATATGAGGGTTTAAACTACTGACCTTCCAATCAGCAGTCCAGAGACTTAACCATTGTTCCACTGCTTCCATGTTATATTCTACATGAATATGGGTTCCTACAATTCAGCTGGAATTATCAGGTATGTTTCTGTACGGTGTTTCACATTCATGCTCCATGTGCCCCCTTTAAACTTGGAGCACCTGCCCCTCCAAAGGCCTCTGCACGGCCCTGCTGTAATGAGCAGCAAAAGTCAAAACAGAACTCTGGTTCACGTCACTTGACAAACAAAAATAGTCCTGCTTTATGAACAAAAATGCAATAAGATTTGGTTTGCAAACACTTTAAACAAATAAGGTACTTTTTAACAGCAGTATTTCCTTTACACAGCAGCAGTTAAAATATTTCTTTTAAACCTCAACTTAAACAATAATGGAGTCAAATTAGTGGTGGGACGACAATAAGACAGTTAATTAATTAGAGGCTTTGTGATTGTTTAATCTCCATTTATGGCATTTTTGTCAAATAACTATCTGACACAATAAGTAAAGTTAAAATTAAATTTTACAAAATTTCAAATAAATTCTGGTTGACAATTGAATAGATGAATAGACAAATACGTGAACTTAAAAAACTAAAATGTTTGTTTCATTTACATTTATCTACATTTTTCATCTGTCTGCTACATTCACAGATTACTGCAAACTCAAAGTGACATTAGAGCAATTACATTTAACATTAGAAGATTTTTTGTTCACTCAAGCTCTTTCAGTGTCTTGAAAAGTGGTCTATTATGGGATGGCTACACTGTTTGCCGGTACCAGGACTGTCATAGCTAAGGTTAGCTCTGGTGCTAACAGCAACATGTTTTACATTGAAGTGATCTGTCGACTTTAAGTGCTGCAGTGATCAGAAAACTAAAACTACGCTTTTATCCAAGCTGCCATCGGTAAGATTTTTAAAAGAACATTTTCCAGCCAACAAGCTCAATGAGGTCTGGTCTTCCATCACTGTTCACCAAACTTTCTTGTGGCTGATTCACTCTGCTTCCTGTGCATCTTGTTCACGACTGGAAAACAGACTTTAGGTTCATTAGGTTCAGTGTTTCTGGTGTGACAGAAATTATGGAACTGAGAAAGGTGGGATTAAATTAAATGCATTATTTTTTTAATGTGGTATTTTTTCTGGAACTAATTAATCAAAGTTATTGCATTAAAATCCAAGTAAAATCAACATAACGCTACAGAACTCTACTCTCCACGCCACCGGTCTCCACACTGACAGTGACCCAAAAACGAAGGATTCACTTCATGAGATCAGCTCACACTAACATCAGCTTCAGCTTCTGACTGACACTAATCAAGTCAAAGTCCACCAAAGTTCCATGTAGCTGAATATATAGAAAAAGCATCAACAGACAGTGAACTGACCTGAGAGTCTCCAGTTTACAGTTTGGACTCTGCAGTCCATCACAAAGATGCTTCACTCCTGAATCCTGCAGGTTGTTCAAGCTCAGGTCCAGTTCTATCAGATGGGAGGGGTTGGACTTCAGAGCTGAGGCCACGACTTCACAGTGACTCTCTGAGAGTCCACAGTTATAAAGTCTGTTATGAGACATAAATGACAAAACATGTTATTATGAAAAACACTTTAGATTTCCTTCATGCATTTGAAGCAGAACATTTGGACACATCAGTGGTTCAGCTGATCTTCTCTGTGTTTGACATGAAACTGAATTCTCATCAGCCTCTCTCACACCTGCACACTTTGAATCTGGAATCATTTGATATAAATCTATAGAATGTAAATGTTGAATCTGCAGATGGAGGACAGAAGATGGAGTTCCATTCAGGCTTCCATACTGTCCACAGTCTGTCAGTGTGATCTGATCCCACATCTGACTCCACAAAGTTCTCAGGAGAACATCTGGATCAGTCGGATGAAGGAGAAAATTTGTGACTGACATTTTCACAGCGTTTGAAACAGCTCAAGAGCATCTGAGACTAAACACAGCTGACATGTTATGTTTGGAATAAATAGGTGGAACATTCAGAATAATGAGATGTTCTAATGAGAAGATCTGAAGAACTGAACTACTGATCTACACTGATCATGTTCATTACATCTGGACTCACTCAGCCTTTCTGCAGTTCCTCACAGCTGGAATCAGCCTCCGTTTTCCCTCCTTTGATGTTCTGTACTTGTTCAGGTCCAACTCATCCAGAACCTCCTCTGACATCTGCAGCATGTAGGCCAGAGCTGAGCAGTGGATCTCAGAGACTTCCTTCTCTGGTCTGTTCTTTGACTGCAGGAACTCTTGGATCTCCTGATGTACTGAGAGATCCTTCATCTCCATCAGACAGTGGAAGATGTTGATGCTTCTGTCTGGAGACATTTCATCACTGTTCATCTCCTTCAGGTTCTTGATGACTCTCTGGATCATTTCTGGATGGTTCTCTGTCTGATCCAGCAGTCCTCCTAAGAGTCTCTGGATCATTGAACGGTTCTCTGTCCGATTCAGCAGACCTCCTAAGAGTCTCTGGTTGGACTCCAGACAGAGGCCATGAAGGAAGCGAACAAACAGGTCAAGGTGACCATTTTTACTTCTGAGGGACTTCTCCATGACTCTGTTCAGGAACACGTCCAGAGTGTCTCTCCCCTCATCTTTCCAGTCTTTTCCCAGGAAGTCCTCCAGAACCTTCTCCTTCCTGTTGGTGTAACAGTGGAACATGTAGACTGCAGCCAGAAACTCCTGAACGCTCAGATGGACAAAGCAGAACACCTTGTCCTGGTACAGCCCTCTCTCCTCTTTAAAGATCTGTGTGAACACTCCTGAGTACACTGAGGCTGCTTCCATATCGATGCCACACTCTGTCAGGTCGGACTCATAGAAGATCAGGTTTCCTTTCTGCAGCTGCTCAAAAGCCAGTTTTCCCAGAGACTCAATCATCCTCCTGCTGTCTGGACTCCAGTGTGGATCTGTCTCAGCTCCTCCATCATACTTGATCTTCTTGACTTTGGTCTGAACCACCAGGTGGTGGATGTACATCTCAGTCAGGGTTCTGGGCAGATCTCCTCCCTCTCTGGTTCTCAGAAGCTCCTCCAGAACTGTAGCAGTGATCCAGCAGAACACTGGGATGTGGCACATGATGTGGAGGCTTTGTGCTGCTTTAATGTGGGAGATGATGCTGCTGGCCTGCTCCTCATCTCTGGATCTCTTCCTGAAGTACTCTTCCTTCTGTGGGTCGGTGAACCCTCTGACATCTGTCACCATGTCCACACAGTCAGGAGGGATCTGATTGGCTGCTGCAGGTCGTGTGGTTATCCAGAGGCGAGCAGAGGGAAGCAGATTCCCCCTGATCAGGTTTGTCAGCAGCACATCCACTGAGGTAGACTCTGTAACATCAGTCAGGACCTCATTGTTGTGGAAGTCCAGAGGAAGGCGACACTCATCCAGACCATCAAAGATCAACACAACCTGGAAGTCTTCAAACCTGCAGATTCCTGCTGCTTTGGTTTCACTGAAGAAGTGACGAACAAGTTCCACCAAGCTGAACTTTCTCTCTTTCACCACATTCAGCTCTCTGAAAGTCAATGGAAACATGAAGTGGATGTCCTGGTTGCTTTTGTCTTCAGCCCAGTCCAGAGTCAACTTCTGTGTTAACACTGTTTTCCCGATGCCAGCCACTCCCTGTGTCATCACTGTTCTGATTGGTCCATCTCTTCCAGGTGAGCCTTTAAAGATGTCTTCTGGTCTGATGCTTCTTTCTGCTCTGTGTGCTTTCCTGGACGTTGCTTCAATCTGTCTGACCTCATGTTCATCATTGACCTCTGCAGTCCCTCCCTCTGTGATGTACAGCTCTGTGTAGATCTCATTCAGGAGGGTCGACTGTCCTGCTTTAGCGATGCCCTCAAACACTCTCTGGAACTTCTTCTTTAGACCACATTTAAGTTTACGTCTACACACTGCAGCGGCAAGTTCTGAATGAAAAAACAACATGAGATCAATGAATAAATGACATGAAATATTACAGCAGTTCATCCTCCTAAAGAATGATTCTGTGAAGATATTCTGAGACTTTAGTAAATGTTCTGTTGATCAGCAGCTTCAGTCTTTACACAAATCCTCTTACTGCTCTGCAGACTGTCAGCCAGCTTCTCCTGCTTCATCCTCCTCAGGAACAACACTGTGATCTGCTGAAACATCTCTCTGCTGCTCCTCTGATCTTCATCATCACTCTCCAACTCCTCCTCATCCTCCCTCTGACTCTCTGAGCATTCTGGGTAATCTGGACTCACAACCTTCTGCATCTTCTTCAGCTCCTTCTTCACAAAAGTCACCATGTTGTCCTCCAGCAGCTGGAACAGAGAAATGTGTGAATGAGTCCATCAGAGTGAAATCATGGAGCCAAACATCAGATCCATGTTGGACACACTGACAGTCCACTGATCTACAAAGAGCAGCATGGAGACGCCTGAACACAACAGATGGAGAACAACTTGTTGTCCACGAACTCACCATGAATATGGAGTCCAGGTGAAGCTGCTGGTCAGACTGAACTCTGGGAACCTCTGAGTTCTGCTGGTCCACTCTGTGGATCAACATCAACAGTTAGATCTCAGTACATCTATCCACACAGACAAATTAAATCAAATGAAATGTATTTATATAGCACATTTCTGACAGATAGGTAGAAAAAACATATGCAGACAGACAAAACAAATTATAATAGACATTATAAAATTAGTCAAATCAATGAGTAAAACAAAATAAAATGCGATAAAATACTAGAACAGGCAGAAGAGGATAATAACTTGTAAGATCAAATTTTAAAATAAATATGAAATCTTTTTACCATTGAGAGCAGCCAAAAGCCATTGAAAACATGAACATCAAGGTTTTTCTTGAAATATTATCAGACTGAAAGAGGAAGGCTGCTCCAAAGCTTTGGACTCTGACCCGACTGTAAAGGTTGGACCTCCCAGCAGCCTCAGTCATGAACAGTTATTAGCAGTTGGTCTGATCAAGCTGATATGAGGCTTTGAGGTGGAGGAGGAGCAAAGAGGTTCAGAAATGTCCCAAGGTGCCAACCCTTGCATGGTTTCATACATAGTTCAAGAGGACAGGTTTAAAGCTTTCCTTGTTATGGTCCTGCTCCTGTCCATGTTCTTCTCAGTGCTTCTCTCTTCTTTTTCCTTCCTTTTTCCTGTCTGCCATCTCTTTCCCTATTCTCACTCTCTCTGGTCTCTCTCTCCTATATCTCTCCCTCACTCGTCCCATATCATCTCTCTGTCCTTGTCTCATACCTCTGTCTTTCCCTCTGTCTGCATCTGTTGGTCTGTCTTTCTGCCTGTCTCTCTCTCACCTGCCTGCACTCCTGATTACTGCTCTGTGATTCACCTGCACTGATCAGCTCATTTACCTCACCTGTCTTCAATTACACCACCACTATATAAACCCAGCTCAGTCACTGACTCCCTGCTGGACCAAAGACTCTTTCATTCTGCATCATCTCCATGCTTCATGGACACAGTTCTACCCCTGTACTCCCACTGGTTCCTGTTTATTTCCTCCACCTGGACTTACCTTCCCTGTTTGGATTCCCACCTGTTTCTATTCTGTCTCCAACCTGCTGAAGCTCTGCTTTGTGTTCCACCTTTTCCCGGATTTCTTGAGTCTGCTCACCTTCCCCTTCAGTTTTGTTCCTTCTTGTTCTAAGTGCCCAGTTTTGTTGGAGTAGTTTAGTTTATTCATTTGTGGTTTACTTAGATTTTCCTCTCTGTTGTTAGTCCAGAGTTTTGTTGATTTTGGTAGTCTTGCCTTTTTTTCCAATTAGATTTAGTCAGCTTTCAGTCCTTCATCTCTGCCTATCCGTAGTTCATCACTAGCTTGCATCCATAGGTTTGTGTTCATTCTAAATAAAGTTCCATTTTCTGCTACAACCAGCTTGTCTGCTTTTGTGCCTGCATCTGGGTTCTCCGACTTCCCCACGTAATAGTCCCTTGTTTTGGTGTCAGTTAAAAATAATAATTATTGATAATTAATTTAGGGTGACCATATTCTGTTTCTCTGAAAAGAGGACACACTTCCAGCTCGCGCGCGGAAAATTTTCAATTCTCAAACTCCGCCTTTCAGAGCGTGTTTCCAAAGGAACCATTCAACGTGAATGATAAATACACTGGTCTGTGACGCGCTCAAGCTCGGCAAGATCAAAAACCCGGACATTTGAAGGACTTTATAAACACCGGCCGGACAGGCCGGACAGCCTCTCAAAAGAGGACATGTCCGGGCAAAAGAGGATGTATGGTCACCCTAAATTAATTGAATTTCCCCTCAGGGATTAATAAAGTTATTGTATTAAAAGTCTGGCAGCAGAATTCTGCAGCAGCTGCAGACCAGACAGTGAGGATGGACCAATACCAGGTACAGCAAGTTACAGCAGTCTAACCATGAGGAAAGGTTGTAGCTATCAGCTTGCTGTTGGACCATTATCTCTGTTGGAATTCTCCCCATTTCCACTGTCAGTGAGTTAATGTTTTCTTTGTTAAAGGAAACAACAGCAACCTCCAGGCAGCAAACTACTGCACTTAGAATCAAACTGAAACACAAGTTTAGCTACTGGATCACACAATAATGCAGCTCTGATAGTTTTTTTGCAGGGAATTATCCATTATAATCAGTGATTGTCTCTCTGCATGCAAATGTTCCACCACAACAAGTCCAGCTGTCACTATGTTGAATGAATGATAACTGGGATGCATTTGAAGAAATACAAACAAGTCAGAGTGTTTTCCTCATAACAGAATGATGGTGTGGTGTAGCCTGTATGTTCCACAGAGTGGGCTGGAAAAGCCAGAGGATTAAGATGAGATCAACTTTATTGATCCCTCATCAGAGAAATTCACACATAACAGCTGGATATAGATAAGGCAGAAAGAAGCACTCGAACTACAAAGAGATTTGATTTTATTTAATTTTCATTTTTTGAGACACGGAGTCTCATTCTCAAGAGAGACTTGTCCTTTCACTAAGAATGAAGACAAAAACATAACAAAAACCCATCATAATAAAATGAAGTATTTGCTGCTTTTCTTTCTTTACAGACAGAATATTGTGAATATTTCCTCATCTCTTCCTGCTGTCTTAAAACTTTTAAATGAATTTGGAAACATTTCTGGCTATAAAATAAATACACAAAAAAAGTGAACTGATGCCTGTAAATTTATCAGCAAGAGATTTACTGTTAGTGCATACACTACCCTTTAAAGTCTGTCAGGATAAAATAAAATATCTTGAGGTCTGGGTAACACACAAGTTTAAAGACCTTTTTGTAGCAAATTTTCCACCTTTTCTGTCCTCTCTTAAGGAGGACATAGAGCGCTGGGATCTGTTACCGTTATCTTTGGCAGGTAAAATTAATACCATCAAGATGAATCTTCTACCTAAGCTTTAATATGTGTTTCAGTGCATCCCAGTTTATTTAACAAAAACTTTTTTATTTCTTTAGACAAGAAGCTTTCATCTTTTATTTGGAATAAAAAGAAACCGCCTATATGTCGAGCCACACTACAGAGACCCAGACGGCAGGGGGGACTTGGCTTACCAAATTTTCAGTTTTACTACTGGGCAGCCAATATTAGAATGATGCCGATTGGCTGGAAACAGAGGAAACAGCTGGTGCTCCTGATTGGCTAGTTTTAGAGAGAGATTCTTGTAATAACACCTCATTATGTGCTTTATTGTGCTCTGGCATTCCTTATCGAGAGCCTTTATCTAAATATACTTCTAACCCAGTCGTTGTTCATTCTTTGAAAATACGGAAACAATTTAGACAACACTTTAAGATTTTTCAATTCTCACTACTTTCCCCTATTGTGGGAAATCATGCGTTCACACCATCCTGGACAGACTCATTATTCGGGGCCTGGCCCCAACATGGTGTCTGTTCCTTTAATGACATGTTCATAAATGGATCTTTTGCCTCCTTTGAGCAGATTAGGCAGAAGTCTGATCTTTCCAAGTCTCACTTCTTCAGATTTCTACAAATCCATAGCTTCATATCCTCTAATCTCACTGGTTTCCCTTTACAACCCCAGACATACTTTTAGATTCAATCAATAATCTTAAATCACCCCAAAAGAGAAAGATAGGTGTTATATACTCCCTATTAGCAGAAGAAGGTTTCACGAATTTCAGCTCCCTTAAAAGCCAGTGGGAGGGAGATCTTGGCATGAAACTTTCTGAGACCTTATGGTCAGTAATGATGGGGAGAATATATACATCTTCAATATGTATGAAACACACTGTCATCCATCCTCTATACACCGCTTTATCCTCACTAGGGTCATGGGGGGTGCTGGAGTCTATCCCAGCTGACTCGGGTGAAGGCAGGGGACACCCTGGACAGGTCACCAGTCTGTCACAGGGCTACATATACAGACACACAATCACACTCACATTCACACCTACGGGCAATTTAGAATAATCAATTAACCTCAGCATATTTTTGGACTGTGGGAGGAAGCTGGAGTACCCGGAGGAAACCCACGCATGCACAGGGAGAACATGCAAACTCCATGCACAAAGAACCTGGGGTCAGGCTGGGACTTGAACCAGGGATCTGCTTGCCGCAAGGCGAAAGTGCTGACCATTACTCCACTGTGCAGCCACACACTGTCATGCAGTTCAAAATTTTTCATCAACTGCACTGGACCAAAGCTAAACTGTCCCAGTTTATTTCAAGCATAAACCCCATATGTGACCGTTGTAAACAATCCCAAGCCACTCTGATTCACATGTTTTGGGAATGTCCAAGGATATCTAATTTTTGGTTATTAATATTTAAGATGCTATCAAAGACTATAGGCCAAGAATTGGAGCTTTCTGCTTTCTCAGCCTTATTTGGGATGGTGACGCAAAAACTAGTTGTGAGTAAATACTCCCAGAATCTCCTGTCCTTTGCCACATTTGTCGTCAGACGTCAAATCCTGATTAGATGGAAGGACTGTAACCCTCCAACGTTCAGACAGTGGATCAGAGATATGCTTTATTTTATTAAACTACAGAAGATCAACTACACAGTCAAGGGGTCAGCTGACAAATTTCTAATAATATGGCAGCCTTTTCTGAGTAATGTTGAGACTTTGAGTTCTGATAATTTTGTAGAGGAATAACCGATATAGGTATGACATAAGATGCTCTGGAAGATACAACTAAAGAGATTCCTGAAAGGTTCCTCCTTTTCATATATCAATGCTCCTTTTTCTTGTGCATTTAAATGCTGTCTCTGCACTGGAGTGTTAGATGTCCTGCTGTAGACCCCTAAACCCTCATTATATATATTTTACTCTGTCCCTTTTTTGTATGTATTGGAGAAACATGTCTTTGTATCCTTGACACTAAGCTGTTTTCTTTTTTGTTTTCTTTCATCTGGATTCGATCAGGGTTCTGGGAGGGGGGCGGGGGGCTCATATTTGCACTTAATACTGTTTTGACATTATTGTACCATTGTGACTTACTGGAAATGTTCTGAGAAAAATTTAAATAAATAAACCTTGTTCAAAAAAAAGAATATTGTGATGCTTTTGGTCAAACAGAACATGGACATATTGAAGTTTCACAGACTTATTAATGCACTAAATCAATCATCTGATCAATCGATAATGAAAATGTTTCTGATCTGTCACTCTGCATGTGATGACATCAGCTCCTAGTGACCTCATTAACATGTGACTGGAGAGAGAACCAATCAGAGTGAGCTACACTCCAAACAACATGTTTCACTTTGACAAGAGAAAAATCTTAAAGGATGACGACCGCAGATGAACCATTAAAAGATTTCTGATCAAAATGGTAGTTTGAAATAAAGCTGACCACAACACAACTTCTTCACTTTGTCAATGCAACAAACCTCCATGAAGCCAAATGTCTCTCCAGGACATCACAGCAGTGTTCACTGTTTGGTATTTGTCCTCCTCCATCCAGCAGCACCTGAAACCTGAGTGCAGCTTCCGGTCTACTCTGTTTGAGCCAAAGCACAAAGACGCCACCTGCTGGATCAGCTGGTGTCCTGCAGCTGTTTCACCACAGAACCACAGCATCCATTCTTTCCTCTCTGACAGGAACATTTCCATGGATGTGACAAAGACTCAGCATGTGTTTGAGGATTCATTCATGAAGACAATAAAACTGATTCACTGACATTTTATACAGTTAAAGCATTTATATATCAATTACCTCTGAGCAGCAGGAGCTCCATCTCCCTTGAAGTGAATTAAAAGATCCTTTGAGTCATTGCTCTGAAAGGACACACAGCTGGGTGCAGGTCCAGGTCCAGGTCCTGGTTCTGGTTCTGGTCCTGGGTTCTGATGGATCCTGGTACACAGACATGAAAACCAGCAGCTCAGTAAGTGCAGCACAAACCAGCAGCTTGACAACAACCAACACAGCTGGAAGTTGAAGCAGCACCAACACCAAGTCATAAATCAGAGTCCAGACTAGCATCCTGCTGGAGCTGCTGTCAGGATGCAGCTTCATCATTAAATCTCTTTATTGGACTCCATCCAGAGTTCACACACAACTGTGAGGCTCAGCTGACTGTCATACCTTTCCATGTTGGTGAAAACCTGCAGCCACCTGAGGACACAAACACACAAAGTTCAGCCGTCAGTCTTCAGTCTCAGTCAAACACACAGCTGACTGGATCTGAACATTTCATTCTGTTTCTCAATCAACTCATCCCAGACCAGCGACCCACCAGCTGATTGTGGACGTCCACAGCAGCAGACAAACGGCAGCTTGTTGCTGACAAACACAAATCAAAGGTCCACTTACTCAACTTGTTGCAGTCCAACAGCTTTCTGCTCCTCTCCTGAGCTCCACCGTCGTCCTTCTTCAGCTCTGCAGGAACCAAACAGCTCAAAGCACAAACCAGTCTGAACCTGCACAGATCAGAGGTCAGCTCTTTATCCTTCTCATATCAGACACACAATCAACCCTCCCAGTCAGATCAGCTTTATTTCAATACAAGTACAGTCAGACTCAATAATTATCTTGATAATGAACCTGAAAGCTGAACTTAGAACTCGTTTCAAAGCCTCACTTTGAGTCTCTCACACCCAACTGGAAAACACAAAAACCAGTTGTGTTGGTTGTTGTATTCTGAGTTTTTATCTGAGTTCTCAGAGTTCTCAGCTGATTGACTTCAGATAAAGTCCTGACTTTAACATCCATGTAGACTCTGAGAATGAAGCCTCAACTCTGCATTCAGTTCACTGTTAGACTCTAAATCTAATCTTTTAATCACAGCCTCCATCTTGTTCTGACATCCAAACTCAACATCTCATTGTTTTTCCCCAAAACCCTCTTTTGTCTCATCGTATTTTTATTAAGGTCTGAATTTACAGTGATGGACTTCTGGGTCCAAACAGAATCAGAATACTAGAAGTTTGTCAGTGAAAAGAAAACTTGGAATTGAAATATGTCTCATAAAACAACTTGTGTTGGCAGTGAAAGAAAAATGTTTGTGAGAAAAGTTCAACTGAAAGATAAAACACAGATATTCACAATTATTTCTGTTTTTGTATTCTGATGTGATTTTAAATGACAGTTTTATGATTTATTTCTTCAAATCTCTGTTTTATTGTTGTTTTATCTTGATGCCAGTGTTGTTATCAGTTGTGTTTTCTTTTCCAATATTAAATTTGATTTGAAACAACAAACTATAACATCTCTGTTGTGGCTCCAGACTACAGAACATTTGGTAAGAAGTTTCATTACAGTAAAAGTGTTTATCTGATCATGCAGAAATGTCTCCCAGTTTCTATCCATCTGCAGCTGCTTTTATCTGGTCAAACACACACAGCTTAATGTCTGTACCGACAGCAAAGGTTTGTCTTTGAGGAATTTAATGTTTCTTAGAACTCAGTAACTGTGACCAAAGATGTTTGTAATTTATAGAGTAATTAGCCCTGACATCATCATTAGAAGCTTTTAAACAGGATGTTTATGATGGTTAGGCTGCATGTTTTTAGCAGATATCTGAGTTTAGACTGTAATTTATATCAATATTTTTATGTGTCTGTAATAGTTAATCCACCAGTATGTCCAAGTTCTTTCTTCAAAATGATCTTTGATGATAAAATAAAATTAGTGATGTTATCTATGAATTTTCAAATTTATTGTTTCATGAAAAAAATCATAAAGAGCATTATTTTTCTGTGATTAAGATGCCAAATGATAGATATTTTCTGGCATTCCTGAACATAAAAACTAGATTTAGTGGTTGTATCTTATTCTGCATTCACTTCTGACTTCTGGCTGAAATTTGGGCCTAAAAAAACCACGAATTTGGTTTGAAATTCCTCACTACTATTCAACATGGTGAAGTGTAGGGAACTCACTGAGAAAGACAGAGTCCCAAGTAAATGTAAAGTAAATTATTAAAATAAATGATAAATGTTAGACATAAAATACTGCAGTAAATAATGGATGTTACAGGTGAAATACTGCAACAAGTGCATACGTAGGTAAATACTGCAATGAATAAAGAATATGACAGGTACAATACTGCAATCAATGATGAATATTACAGGTGAATTCTGCAGAAAATGATGGCTACTACGATAAATACTGCAGTAAATGAAGAACACATGCAGGAAAAAATATATAAATCTATACACAACACTCTCTATAAGGGTCATTAATGGGAAAAAAAGCTGATAAGAACCCATTATTGTGGCCTGCAAACATCCAAAAACACCTAAAATGTGCTACTCTGGACAGAAGTTTGAACTCTTTGGTCAGCATCATGGTGTTTATGTCCACAGAAAAGCTGGAGAACTTTTTGATGCTGGATGCACTGACACACAGTGAAACACAGTGGAGATTCATTGTGGTATGGAGCTCCTTTTGTGGGTTAATTAGTTCAAATGGATGATTATTGTGAACAAGAAGGTCAACCACAACATCTTGGTGCATCATGGAATCCTTTCTGGATTGAACCTGATTGATTGTGAATGCAAATACGAGGAAGACAACGACCCCAAGAAGACTTCAAAGCTGTGCAGAGACTACTGGACCAAGAAAAAGGAATCTGGAGTTCCAACATTAATGGACCGGCCAGGTAATTGTCCAGATTGAAATCCTGCTGTACAAATGTGTGATTTATTGAATTCAAAAATAGATCACACAAACGTTTCATCCAAAGCAAGTCTCAGGAACAGGGAACAGCTAGAAACTATTTGGAACTCAGTAACAAAAGAGAGTGTGGAAACTGTCTGTTTTTGGTTAACATATGTGAATATGGACTGTTTAATTGATCCACTTTGTTATTTGCCTGATAAATAACAATATAATTTTTAGTTTAAGACAAGTTTTTGACAGATTTCTAAAATATTTGTGTTTTCTCATTTAATGACAGATGGTCTAATAAACTTGTTGAGTGCTGTTTATCACGTCAGTCTGGAGTTTACAGTGAATCCTAAAAATGTAAATCTGCCAGGAGTGCTGTATCACTGCATGAACAACAGCCAGATTTAAATCAGGTTCAATCAGTTTGCTTGTTTTTACCTTGTATTCGTATATTCATATTATAAATCAGTGTCTATAGGACTCCTGGTCATGATAATCTGTCCATGAACAATGTTACAGCTGCTGTATTGAGCTGAATGAAAGCTCCTAAATCTGGACTCATTTTTCAACTACAAGCTACAAAAGACTTCATAGTGATTTCAGAAAAGATGCAACAAAACCTCAGAATTATCTGGAGCAGTTCATCATTTCACATGTGACAGCTGGAAGACTGTAAAGGAAGAACAGCCAGAATCCCAAACAGCAGCAGCACACACTCATTTTTCTTTATGACTGAAGATGAACAAAGACAAAGTCAAAAATAAAAGATCACATTCAGTCACAACAGTGTGATAAAACACCACATGATTATATTTAGGGTTCATGTGGATTTAAAAGTACTGAATGTCTGAACTGTTTGGTTTAAAACTCCATTTTCTAAACAACCTCAGTGTCCGATCAACAATAATAAAGTTGAAGCTTCTACTGTCTTCTGCTGCTGCAGTCAGTCAGCTCATTTAGTTCAAATATCACTGATTTCTACTAAAAGTCATCATCATACTCACTCTGTGTAGAAATTCAGTGACTCAAATCATTTCTGCATAAACACTTCAAACTCAAATGTCAGAGCCTTGATTTGAATTCAGTCCGTTGATTTTCCTGAGACACAGATCAAGAGCTGAAAGCAGCAACAATGATCAGCAAGAAAACCACGACTCAGCAATCTTCCAGTGTGCTTAAAAAGAATCATTATTTCTGGACACTTTGTTTTAGTTTGTGATAGAAAAGTAGCAGCAGCTTACCTTTAATGAGTCAGAAGATTTGAACGAATATATTCCTCAGATCACAAGACTTTCATCAGATGGACTAAACCGTTTGGTGCAATAAAGATGTTTTCCTGAACTGTGCACTAAATGTTTATTACAGGTCAAAGTCCTGCTCTATAAAGCTGTAAAACAATTCAGAGTGATGATACGTGACTCAGTCTGAAACTGGAATCATTCAAGGGAACCAGAAAAACATTTATTTATATGAATGCTGCAGTAATGTGTCTCTAGCTGTGGAAATGATAAACCTCGAGTTGTCCGATGGGTCAAAATGACCCGTTTGAAAGTTTGAAAATGTCGGGGGAAAAAAAACATTTTCACAGTGAACCTTCTGATGTCCACATTTTGAACATTTTTGGGAAATCTTTGAACATTTTTTGATGGAAAAAAATTGTTAAAAATGTTTCTTAAGAACATTCACAAAAAATCAACCAAAATCTAATGAATTTCGCTGGATTTTGGTTGATTTGTTGTGGATGTTCTTAAAGATAACATTATAAATTTTACTGATATTTATGAAATCACTTTAGATATTTTGAGGATTTTTTGGAAGATTTTTTTTTCCATATTTGGGTTTTTTTTTAAATAAAACTTTTAAGGAATTATTGTAATTTTTGTTCCTGAAGGTTTTGCAAAGTTTCAGAAATTTGAATGATTTTTTTGTTGAATTTTTGGCTTTTTTCAGATAAGAAACAATATTTTTTGGTGCCTGTAAATGAGGACAACAGGAGGGTTAAACCAAGGGTGAACTGTGATTATCATGTGTCCAATAAAGCTGTTCTCAGTCACATATTTTCTGTTTCTGTTGTCAGAACAAGTATGAGACTAAAATGCAGCTCATTAAAACTCCATGTTAAGCAGCAGTCAGGTCAGAGTCAGTTCAAGCTGGAGCTCTGCTAAAATACTGATTTTATAACCACAGCGTCTGAAACTCACAGCACACATTAGTTCAAGTTCTCTCTGTTAGACATGCTCCCAGAAACACATTTAACAGATAAACCAACTAACATTTCACAAAACTGAAGCAAATATGGCCACAAACATCCAAACAGACTTTAAAATCAAACAAACTCAATAAAATCTACCCAGTCAAACAGAAAAAGACGACTGAGATCTGAATAAACACAAATCAGTAAAACTCACTGTCAGAACAAGATGGAGGCTGTGATTAAAAGATTAGATTTAGAGTCTAACAGTGAACTGAATGCAGAGTTGAGGCTTCATTCTCAGAGTCTACATGGATGTTAAAGTCAGGACTTTATCTGAAGTCAATCAGCTGAGAACTCTGAGAACTCAGATAAAAACTCAGAATACAACAACCAACACAACTGGTTTTTGTGTTTTCCAGTTGGGTGTGAGAGACTCAAAGTGAGGCTTTGAAACGAGTTCTAAGTTCAGCTTTCAGGTTAATTATTAAGATGATTATTGAGTCTGACTGTACTTGTATTGAAATAAAGCTGATCTGACTGGGAGGGTTGATTGTGTGTCTGATATGAGAAGGATAAAGAGCTGACCTCTGATCTGTGCATCACAAACCCCTACAAGGCCTCCTTCAGGGACCAAAACTGGAGAAAGAGCTCAGTAAATATGAACTTCATTAGTGTTTGTGAAAGCAGCTGATTGAACAAACTAAACTCCTCCTCTTCATCTTCATCTTCTTCCTGAAGTGCAGTCAAGTGTCTGAGATCAGAGAGGACAGACAGATCAGTTCTCCTCCTGTGGAAACATCTTCACTTCACTCCTCCTTTAACACTGAAACATGAAAACGCTGCACTTTTCCTGTAGAAACTCCTGCATTCAAACTAGTGCACAGACGACATCCACAACACTGTCTGGGATCAAAGTGTTCAACAACAAGAATGGCAGAAAAAACAGCTGGACTCTGTTTAACTTGGTGTTATTATGAATGAAGCCTGCAGGGGGCAGAGTAGGACTGAAATCAGACACAAAGCCACAATAAAAACAACTCATCCACATGCTGATCACATATTTAGCAGGTTTTCTACATATTTATGGAACATTTTCTATCACTGATAATAAATGATGCTGGAATCAGATGTGAACTGATGTTAAAACAAGGATCAGTTTTCCATGAATTCTAGATGGAACCAGAAGAACAACAAGCTGCCACTGCTGCACATGGACTCACTTCTGAACTCTCACATTCATCATTGACCTTTTTCTGGGCTTTTGTGGAGAAATCAGTCCAGCAGATCTTCTAGAATTAAACATTTGTTAGTGAAGTTGTTGCACGTCATTAAACCTGTGAACTCCAAGCAGCAGTTTGTGTCTAGTTTTTGGTCCCGTCATGTTTTTCTTCACTGTGCTTCATTTTTCAATCTAAAGTCCTGCAGCTCTTTGGAAAGAGAACAACATGAAGAAGGAGAGAAAACTCAGAAATGTTATCTTTGCAGAATGACAGTTATGATAGAAAATCATTAAAAAGACAAAAATGAAAGTTGAATTTATTTATTTTCAAAAAAAATGAGAAGAAAACAGGAACCAAACATTTTCCACGTGTCCACAGGTGTTACCAACACCAGAGAAAAAGTGGTGACTCTACATAGCAGACATATTGAACCATTTACATGTTGAATTTCCATATTCCTGACATTTAAATGTCACAGTTTTAATCTCACATTTGGTTCATTTTCCCCACAGATGTTCACATCACACATGATCAGTTCTCAGACTGTTTAAAGTCTAGAATTCAGCTTCAGTCTGTTTTCTACCGTTGTGTGGCTCTGAAATGGTGACATTTTGTTGACTTTTATTTCTACATTTTCTTCAAATAGAACACGTCTTTCTGAGCTGCTGACAGGTTTTGGAGTCCTGATAGTAAAAAAGGTTTTTGTCTGCAGAACCGCTCATGTTTAAACCTGCAGTGGAACCTTTGTCTCCCCCTTCTGGCAGTGACAGTAATTACACCAACGCTTCACTTTCTTGCACATTTGAGGCACTTCAGCTTCAGGGAGGAATGAACATTTGTGCATTTTTCTTTCGTGTTTATACTGATGTTACAGAAGCCTGTGTTGTCCTGTACATGTTTAAAGTTGTAAAACATGAGGTGAATATCTGTAAAACGCCCCCTGCAGGTTAAAAGCTCAAACTGCTGCCTGCTCTGTGACTGTAAATCTACTTCATTGTCCTTGTTTGACCTTAAACGGCTGAATAAACCTTGTTGTTGCTGTTTCTCAGTTTAAAACTGATGCATTCTTTGGGATCTCCAAGCGTCTCCGTCACAGGAGTGTGGTTCTCCTCTTCCGTTCTCATATATATAAAACCAGATTATACAGTGTGCAGGAAAACATGCAGTATGTTTGCATACTATAAGAATTAGTACCTACTGTATACTGCAGTATGCACTTAAAGGAAACAGAACAAGGATGTAATTGATCCTACAATCTAAATAAACACCAACTCATCATTTCATTCATTCAACACTGGAAACTCATTCAATTCTATTTTATTTTATTTTATTTGTATAGCACTAATTACAGATCAAATTGTCTCAAGACGCTTTACAGAACCCATATGCCTGAACCCCCAGAGCAAACCCTAAGGCGACAGTGGTCAGAAAAAATTCCCTTTGAACAGGAAACCTTGAAAGCAGAACCCAGCTCTTTATATGGGAGGACCCATCTGCTGCTGTCCAGCAGGTTGAGAGGGACAGAAGAGGTAGAGAGGTAGAAGGAAGGGGAGATGGAGGGACGGAGAAGAGGAAGGTGGAGAACAAGGAACATATAACACACAATGGGACACATGCATGATCAGATAGATCAGTGGTTCCCAACCTGGGGTCCACGTCCCCATAAGGAGGACGCCAGAGATCTTTGTCTGCTCTGAGGCTGTGAGCTTAGAAACATTAGATTTTCACATTCTGGATCAAATCAGAGGAACACAATCACAAGTCCACCTATAAAACATTGTTAAAACACTTTTTTTTTGCTCTTTCCTCAGAAATCCTTTGCTCCTTCGATGGCCACATCCAGACCTCCTTTGTCCACGCTTTCTTCAGGTTGGCTCGCTGCCTCATCCTGATTCATTATTTTTGTGTGCAGTGAGAAAATTACTGACGGGAACGACGTCTGAAAAACGCAAAACTGGTGAAGATTGATCAGTACCTAAAAACAACTCCGGCTACACCTCCAGAGTTCCCTTAAATTTGGTTTAGTGAAGGACAAGACAGAATTGTGTTATTTATGGTGAAATGCTTGCAAATGACAGCATGAAGCCAAGAAATGACAGCGACATCAGGAAACAAAACACAGTTTGGTAAAGTTGGAAAGATATTCATGGTGGGGGGGTGTTGGTTCCACAGGAGAAGCAACTGATGACTGAAGGCTCTGCCTGCCATTCTACTTTTAGAAATTCTGGGAACAACAAGTAAGCCTGCAGTCTGAGAGTTCTGCTGGGATAATATGCTGCTATCAGCTCTTTGAGAGAAATGCTCAGTTTATACAACAATTTAAAAAAGGAAGTATTGTTACATAAAAAAGATACATCTAGCAGAAAAAAGGTAATCCACTTTAATACTATTCAGTTCAAACAACAATGCCTACTCAACTTACCAATAACTTCTATAAAGAAGAACACAATCACTTAGCATTTGTTTGAAGGAAAGAAAGTCTATACAGCTGAAGATGAATAAGAAAAACAACAAACACAACTAACACAGCGGTCCAGCTATTTAACAGTTACCACTCTAGACACTATACATCTAGCTAAGGACTTTAACAAGCAAGACAAATGAAATCCTCTTCTGCTGGTGGGCCTTGAACACACATTTAGTGGAAGCACCTCAAACAAACATCACACTGAATGTGAAAGACACAGAATGTAGGTTTGAAAAAAGACGTCTTTAAGAAGCTCTACATTGTTATTGTTGTGTTATTGTTGTCATCAATTCAACAATTATTACTTCAAGTGGAGCCAAGGTAGAAATCAAACAGTAGTCCTAGGTATAAGAGAAGAATCTAACATCAGCATTAAAGACAATTCCCATGATCAAAAGAGTATTCCATTTCAGATTTAGAGATGACTGTTACTGACTCATGTTCCTGTTCCCCACAAAAGTGACATCTGTCTGTCAGCTCATCTGGTAAAAAAACAAAGAGGACAGAAAAAATAAGAGCATGTGTGATGTTGTCATGCATCCAAACTTTCTTCATATTTAGGTAGTATTTACTAGAACTGTAACATTTGACAGGATTTTTATGGACAAGTCTATGAAATACCAAAATATCTCCGCGCAGTTTCCAGGAGAAGAGTAACAGTGATTTCCACTCTGTGTCTGTTTATCACCTCTTTTGTGGCAGAAAAACTTGTGTCTTTCTTTTGCAAGAGACATTGTGCAAACAGAAAAAGACATTTGAACAGAACGTTAAGCTGTGCCTCTTAGTAATTATGAGCTTATCTGTCACCATATAGAGATATTAACCTGCTGGAAGTTCACAACTTCTGACTTTTAGACATCTGAAAAAAGTGCAATATTATTTGTCTTGGTTCAAAAAAGGACAGTCGTGTTCCAGTTTCTAAATGTGAGGATGATGACATTGCTCTGCAAAGCAAACATACTTTCAGTGCAAAGACTCCACACCATGTACTGTCACATTGTTTTGTGTGTTGTACAGTACCGCATGTCCACCTTGAACAATTACAGCCTTTTTTTCTCATGAAAGCCCAACAGAAATAAAAGAATCATTTCTACATTGATCTTCCATAAATGTGTAGCAGTTTTGCAGCGATAGTTGACATGTCTGTTAGCATGCTTTTAAAACAAGGAGCCTCACCTTGTTGTGTCCAAACATTTTTTAATGGCTTCCTTCAACTCCCCCAGAGAATCCAAGTACAAGGATTGTTTTCTTGTGGGTAGATGACCTACAAGTATGTTTCCATGAAAAAAACAATCAGACATTATTTCTTCACCTGCTCTATTTTATACCAAGTACTGCATTAGTAGATTGACTCTTTTTATGTTTTATTGATATTTTAACTGAAAGTGTCCAGTGATTTTCCAGAATAATGTCATACTCCAGGGGTTTAATCTAAAACTGAATGGAATAATAAAATAGAATCATTTGATCCAAATATGAATTGCACATTAAAAATCAATTAGAAATATGGATTCCTACAACTAAACAGTTTCAAGCACAATATCTCCTGACATCTGAAACATAAAGATTTACAATACATGGATTTGAAATACTGAAAGCATTAGCTTTCCTTTTAGCTTTTACATTTCAAATCTATTGAAATGTGAGTGAAAATCCATAACATTCATCATACCAATGCATACCTTGATTCTTTGAGTCCTTTTCTGCCACATTGCAGTCACAGCTAATGAATCAATGAATGCTGCTTTTGCAGGATTCTGCTGATTGTGTTCACACACTATGACAACCAAATATGCACTGATTACCTGGAAGAACAATTCAAGCACATAAGATCAGACTTTTTGACTCTAAAAATACATTGACTGTTTCAAAGATGACTTGTAAAGCTGTAAAACCGATCTATCTATAGAGCAAAAATAAAGTTCAATAATATTAGAGCTGCTTTTCCAGCTCCATGTCAGGACCAACTCTGTTAATGTCCCAGTAATATCATTTGGATGCCCCAGTTTTGGAGAGGAGGGCATGGACTTCTTTTCCTGCCCAAGCATCCTTAACATCTATCAGAATAATAAGAAAATGATGAAGAAAATTAACTGAGAGGAAAAAAGCAAGTGACAGAGAAAATGTTCCATTTGTCTGTCAGAGCTTGGGTATATGTTGGTGTTTCTGCTGGCTGTAATGGCCGTATGGAATTTGGGTGGACTGTGGCTGCTGGGACAGCTGCTGGGGCAACTTATCATTTTATTCAACAAACTGCATGAATGAATACTGCCTTGTATGTTGATTTAGAAGAACATTGAGGACTAACTACTTGTGATACAAAAAATGCACTCAGAGCATCTTTTCTGTCATTTTTGTACTGAGATAAATATTTCTGAGGTTTCCATGGATTTAAAAACATTTTTGCCTTCTTGGACTGAACTCACCTTGATGGAATGAATTCTGTGCTTTTTAATAGAGTCACTGCTTACCTGAACACTGGGAAACCTGATGATGACATATTATACTTGAGTAGCACTTTTTAAAAAAGCACATGTACACTTAATACCATGAGGATTTTTTATTATAGAATTTGAGCAAAATAAAAACAGAACTTAGGAGAAACTGTTTTTTCTTCCATGACCCTATTCCATAGTAATTCCATGTGGTTTCAGTTTAGGGCTGACTTACCCACTTGTTGATATCCACTGACATCCCCGCTCAATAAAACCTTTTGGAGATAGCATCTCTCATTTCTGTCTGGACACAGTCTGCCCCAGTGGGACTTGCATGAAAATCCACAAAGGTTTCATTGGCCTCATTAGCCCCACACACCACTTTGGTTTTCAGTGCTTTTGCAGTACCCTTGTGTCGCCAATAATAAAGCTCCCTTCCTAAATAATGAGAGGAAAAGGAGCAGTATTTCACAAACTGCTGCTCTTAAATGCATGATCCATACTGGATGGTCTGCGTTATTATATGATACGCTTTCAGATGATGCTTGAAAAAAAGCCTTCATGTCAGTCTGACTGCAGAGATTACAAAGGTTTTATCTTGCAAAACATACCAACAACTTTAAGATTTCAATATTATTTGTAAAATATGATGAGACATAGAGTCCTGTATAATTAATCATGACAGACAGAAACTGCTTCAGATGTGATTTTAGACAATTTTATTTGTTCCGTGTTTATTCTGTCACATTTGTGAAATGGTTATGACGTCATTGGTCTTACCTTCAGTGTCATACAGATGAAAGTTTTGTTTTAGTAATATGTAACAACTCTGTTGTCCGCGGGTCCACTCAATACACACACACCGTCAGTTTGTCGGGGAAACACAGTTCATTACTCAATCACTCAGTCTCTCAGTCCACAGCAGCTCAGTAAGCAGCCTCCACTGTCTCTCAGTAACTTCTCTCGTCCGACCTCCTCTCTTCTCTGTCCACCCGTCTTTTATGCTCTGCTCCAGACTGCTGCTGCGGAGGTAATCAGGTCAGCCTAACTGATACCACCTGTGTTAATTAACCTGACGCTGCTTCCACGCACTCCTCCACACCTCTCTCCCCTGCAGCTGAGCTCTCCCATGCCCGTCGCCACATAATAAGTTTTCCGTCTTGGTGAACTTTGAGGGGTTACTCTTTTTTAGCTTCATATTGGACAATGAGTTTGTTATCTGTAGGATTCATTGCTAACTCTTTTTAATTGACAAAATCAAGGTTGATGATGCCGATCCTCGACCTGCTCCAAAATGCTGAAGGCTAACCTTGTGTCATTTGCAGAATTGATTGAAGAATCACGTGTTCTACACATGTAGACACCTGAGAAACTTTCACTATAGAGGAGGGATACATTTTCTGGCAGGCGCAGTCAATCAGGCTGAAATAATGTGTATCCCCCTATAACTTTAGCTGTGATTCATGAAACTAGTCCTAAGTCACAAGTTTATTTGTAAAAGTATACAAGTTTGTGTATATATTTCTATATGTATATTTATATGTGTATTTATATAGTTGTTTACATGTATATGTTGAAATTGTTTTATTTAGAAAATTTTTGTTTAGTTTTGTATCCATCAGTCCGATGGCGAGCTTGTTGCACTAAAATTTCAGCCTATAATGTGTACCAACTAGTATATGTTTTGGTTGACAATAAAGTGGCTATTCAATTCTATTCTATTCTCTGCCTGCCGTCTGCTCTGTGCGACTCTCATTTGGGTTTGTTCTTGCCCCAAACCGTAACACCTGCTGTAAACCTTCCTGTTTGGTGACAAAGAGCTGCAGGACCTGATGAAGGCAGCAAATAAAGTCTGACAACACTCAACAACAAGCTCTTCATGTGTGGAACAAAGCAGAGTTGTGGGAGTCTGATGGACTGATGAGACTAAAGTGAACTGTTTGGGCAGAACGTCTGGAGGCAGAAGGACCAGAAGAACAGCATCAACAGTCCTGTTGGTGGCTTTGAAGCTGCTAAACTGGAGCGTGTGAGCAGCATCATGGATTCTCTCCAACACCAGGACACTTAGAAGAACAATGTGAGGAAACTGAAGCTCACTGGACTTTCAGCAGGACCAGCATCCAAAGCAAACGTCCACCAAAGCCTGCTTCAGGAATCCTTCCTGGAAAGTCCTGGAGGGGCGTCTCAGTCCTGGATTTCAGTCCAGATGAAAATCATCACTGGGATTTCAAGGAAGCAGCAGCAGCTCAGAAGACAAAGAATATTATTGATCTGGAAGCTTCTACACACCAGGAACCAGCTGAAGGTGAAGAAGAGAGAAAGTAGCAGAAACATTTAGTGGAGCTCAGAAAGGTCAAAGGATGTTGACATTAAATATGACTCTGAGCTCAACAAGCTGCTTCTGGACCTTTGAGGACTAAACTGGATTTCTACGTGATGCTGTAAAATCCTTCACATGTGCTTCATTAACTCTCTCTGGACACCAAGGCTTCAGCTGACATGTTTCCAGGACACTTGTTCTCATCAGCTCAATGTGCTGCAGGTAGAGAAGATCAACAAGTTTGACTGCAGCTGGAAATAGAAAGAAAAGTCAAATCTAATCCTGCACTGAAACAAACATCCTGAAACTTACTGCACACTCTGCAACCTGACATCAACCTCCACACTGGAAAAAATATGTGGAAGGAACGGTGAACATCTGGCAGCAAGGAGGCCAGAGGAAATGTTTGAAGAGAGAAACACAACATTTAAGAAGTGGAGAAAGTGAGAAAATGACAGAAAACATCTGTCACTTATTGGAATAGTTGTTGTTGAGGTGAAAACAGGAAAACAGTCATTTTTATTGGTCACACGTTGTACAACAACAATTTACTAGTTGGAAAAAGAAAGATTCTAAAATTGTAGAAATTAACACTTTTTTATCATTTTACACAGATTATCTGTAATTGAACTAAATCCTGCAAAACTGTCAATAAAACAGTGGAATGCTTTGGAATCATTTCTGCCTTTAATAGAATTAATATATATCGTATACATAACATAGTTTGTCTTCAGATTCTGGAAAAATGATATTTTTTGCTGATTTAATTCAATAAACAAGAGTGTGACAGTTAAATGGTATAAAAGAACAAATGAACATTTAATTAAAACCAGTGAATTTTAATGTTCACATTATTCATCTTTTTTTTTTACAGCAAACATTCTGAATAAATGAACATTTTTTCTGTGATTTTATTCCAGATTATCTGTAATTTAACAAAACACAGCAAAAATGTCAATTAAGTGTTAAAATATTTCTCATTTTCAATCTTTAATAAACATAAATAGTCTTTAAAATGAGGACAAATATCTGTAAAATAATCTGACTTGTTGCTGATTAAAATAAAGTAAAAATGTTGTTAAAGAACAAATGACTATTTATTAAAATACCTAACCCTATTGATGTGGACATTATTTACAGTTGAACATGGAAGTTAATACTTTTCTGGGATTTTACTAGATATTGTTTGTAATTGAACAAAACAAACAGAACTGGTTGTAAAATAATGATCATTTTTTACAGTCATGGTATCATGTGAACATTAACGGGGAAATCTGTGTTTGTTTTGTTTCTTGTGAACTTAATTTAATGAGTTGAGTGAACTCTGAGCTGTTCATTCATTCAACTCAATATTTGAAGAAAAAATGCCTCAAGTTCTACAAATTCATGTTTTTTAGTTCTAAAGTGGTTTGAAAAGAAAAATGAGACATTTTAAGTTCAAATAATTAGTAATTAGTAAAACTCCTGTATTTCTCTAAAGTAAACTAGAACAGATGAGTTGATGTGACTGAATGAATTCCTGATGTTTTACAGTGCAGTAACATGGTCCAGTCAGAGTCTCTACACACCAGCTGCTGCTGCTTCAACATCTGGATCATCAGGACACACTTCATCCTCTCAGCACAAACACCGTCCTGATCAGCATCACTTCCATCTGCAGAGAGAAGAAGAAAGACCAGAGGAGATCAATGAGTTTGATCAGCAGCTCATCAGGACTTCAGTCGTGTTCAGAGCAGCAGCTTCATGTTAACGTG